>NC_079439.1:48526681-48586681 GCF_903798145.1 Danio aesculapii
ATGTCTCTGCGTAACGTCCCCCACATTGCATACATGATGTCCCAGCATATATTTACACCAGTCCTAAACTTGACATGAGCCCTGAGAAACACAGCAAAGAAATCTTTGACTATTTCTGCTTTGAATGTTTCCTCAGTTAAAAGCACAATTACTTGTCCAAAAATATACTTAAGTATAAGTTATTGTACTCAAGCAGGAAAAAAAATCCTTACAAGATAATTCTGATGCAAAAGGCAAGAAAATAATTAAATATTTGTCAGACGCAGTACAAATGTTGGTCAAAAGGTGGAAAAATAATGTGACTCCCTAGGAATATAGCGGGTTTGGACAATGAAACTAAAACGAGAGTGCAATAATTCATTAGTATGGTGTAAGACTCCTTTTGCGGCCAATATAGAATCAAATCATCTTGGGAATGACAGATACAAGTCCTGCACAGTGGTCAATGGGATTTTGAGCCATACTTCTAGTAGAATAGTGACCAGGTCACTGCATGATACTGGTGGAGGAAAACATTTCCTGATGCGCTCCTTAAAAACACCCCAATGTGGCTCAATAATATTTGGATCTTGCGACGTTGCAGGCCATGGGGGATGTTCAACTTCACTCTCATGTTGATCAAACCACTCTATCACCATTCTTGCCGTGTGTATTGGTGCGTTATCATCCTGATACATGGAGCCACTTTCAGGATACAATATTGTGGCTGTAATAGAATGGCTCTATAGTCCTTGGCAGTGATAGGGGGTAGGTAGTGGAGTAGGTAGTGCTGTCGCCTCACTGCAAGAGCCTCAGCTGGGTCAGTTGGCATTTCTGTGTGGAGTTTGCATGTTCTCCCGCGTTCGCGTGGGTTTCCTCTGGATGTTTTGGTTTTCCCAACAAGTCCAAAGACATGTGATACAGGTGAATTGGGTAAGCTAAATTGTCCGTCGTGGGTGTAAATAAGTGTGAATGGATGTTTCCCAGTGATGGGTTGCGGCTAGAAGGGCATCTGCTGCATTAAAACGTGCTGGATAACGTGCGGTTCATTACGCTGTGGCGACCCCAGATTAATAAAGGGACTAAGCCGAAAAGAAAATGAATGATTGAATGATTTTAACTCTTGTACATTGTTCAAATATACCTTTTCCTTGTCTTTGTTTTTGCCCCATTTACTTCTATAAATGTGAAATGAACATAATAAACATAGTAAGTGTATTAATGCACACACACTATAATCTGCTGTTATATTTAATAGAATTATCCAAATGGTTTGGGTATCCAAATGGTGCCAACTAAAGTTCAAACACTGAAAATTACAAACTGTTCCTCTTCCCAAGAGGGAAAACCACCAATAACCATCAATAAAGAATGTATAATTATATCTTGGCATGGCTTTGCAATTAACAAATGTCATCATATTGGAAGTAAATGGGACGAAAAACAGCCATGAACATAATAAATGGCTAGTAAATTTGCCCAGAGTGTATTGTTGACATTCCTTTATCAAATTATCAAAGCATTTTATCAAAAATATGCGTCAAAAACAGATTTGTCACCAAAAATTCATTATATGTGCTGAAACACAAAGAAAGTTGTGGGCACAATCATCCCAGAGTGAGTTAAAACATCACCGGCAACAGCACACAAGGTTTAACCTTACCTTCATATTCAATTAGTTTGGTTTTTGAAACTGTCCTGTAAAATTGTATTAAGTGTTTTACAAACCGTTATAAAATCCCCTAAAAGAGCAAAATGTCATGTAGAGGCCAGCAATACATTCCAGACTGACTGCAAATATGTGTTGAATTAATGATGATCATGACATCAAATTAAAGCAAACTTTTAAAACACCAGTACTGATATTTTAATATTTGTCATTAATTAATGAGCAAGGTGTAGACAGACCTGCTTATTCCATATAAGATTATAATACCACATCATGACAGAAGATCAATAAAAATGATTTGGTAACACTTTATTTTGATGGTCCATTTGAGTATTAGTAGACTGTCTGCTTAATAGCTGTTGAGACTGCTCCTTCAACAGACATTTAAGAAACTTAGCAAGTACAAGTCAACTTACACTAACCCTAGCACTAACCCCAACCTAAAAGTCTACTTATAATCCAATAAGAATTAGTTGGCATGTAGATGCAATGAAACTTAAATTCAACAAATGGTAAAATGTAGCTTATAAATTTGCATATGTTGAACTAGCAAGCGGGATGTTTAAACTATGCGACTGAACACCAGCTACTGTAAACGGTTAATCCTGCTCTCCCTGTGCTCATTTCTCTTCAGCTCCGTCTTCACTCTGTCTCCTCTGTAACATGATTCAGCATTAAATATGGGAGTCAGTGCTACGCAATGATACTGTGCCCCCAGATCTGGCCAATGAGCAGCGGGTCAGCAGACACACCCACATGATGCCACCCGCTGCCCCTCAGTTCATTACGGGACTCAGAGAAAACATCCTTTCCTCAAACCCACAAATCCATCACTGACAGTTCACAACAGCAGTTCTGCTCTTCATCTCTCATCTCGCTGGCAACAGCTCTATTGGGTCATTTATGTCAAATAAAATGTAATTAAATAAAAGTAATAATAATAATTAGAAAAATAAAACTAAAAAAAAGTGAAATAAAATAAAAAATAAAATAAAAATATATAATGAGAATTATTTTCATTTTAAATTTAATTAAATGTTTTTAATAAAAAAAAACTAAAATTAAATCAAATAAAAAATAAATAAAATAACACAAAATTTAATATTTGTTTAGTTTACATAAAATAAACCTAAACCTAAAACCTAAACTCATGGAAAGAGTTAATGATGGAAAAAATTATCTTTTACCTTAAAAAGGTCATTATTCAGATATACTGTCACTCAAAATACCTAAAAATTATTTGAAATAATAATAAAAAATTCTAATAAAAATGGCAAATAAATGAATAATTTATTGCAACTTGTCAAATTAAAATAAAAACAAAAACAATATTTAAAAAAGTTAAGTCTACTTCAACATATAATAACGTCAATAATACTGAAATAAGACAGATCCTATTTTTTAGGACCACAATATCAAACCCCAGCTGTTTACCATGACCACTTCAGAAATTGTGAGACTCCTTTCTTTAAATCATGTCTTGTTTAGTTGTTTAAGTCTTTTCCTCTCGTTGGGACACATGATTTGGGGCCATTTGGGGACGAGAGCGTTGATTCATTGACTCATTCTGTTAATATCAGTGTGTGTGTAAAGAGTTGCCAAATGAAAAAAGCCCCTGGATTCTCTCACATCCTGCGAGTCAGAGAGTGATTGCGACAGGTTGAATCAGCACTGAGAGTTGTGTGAAAGGAATGCATTACACACACGCCTCTCTTACTCTCGGTTATGGACTTTCCCAACTGTATGCCAGAACACTTCTCATCCTTTATGATTATAAACTACAGAGAGTTTATCAGGGCAAAATCCCCTAAGTTTTAGTTTGTTGCATTGTTGGATTAAATGAATAAACCAGATTTGTAATCTTTGAATATACAATGAATATATGCAATCCTTTTAGAAAGTGGTGACCAAAAACATACTATTAACACAATCAACATGTTTTTATTAATTGGTACCAAATAATACAACTATTTTTGAAATAGTATGCAACAGGGTTTGAGGTGTTTTGGTGGGTGTGTCAAAAATGTCTGACCCCCTTTTGCCTTCAGAACTGCCTTAATCCATTGTGGCATAGATTTAACAAGGTACTGGAAATATTCCTCCTATATTTTGGTCTATATTGTCATGATAGCATCACACAATTGCTGCAGATTTGTCAGCTGCACATCCATGATGCAAATCTCCCGTTCCACCACATCCCTAAGGTGCTCTATTGGATTGAGTTCTGGTGACTGTGGAGGCCATTTGAGTACAGCAAACTCATTGTCATGTTCAAGAAACTAGTCTGAGATGATTCGTGCTTTATGGCGTGTTATCCTGCTGGAAGTAGTCTTCAGAAGATGGGTACACTGTGGTCATAAAGGAATGGACATGGTCAACAACAATTCTCAGGTAGGCTGCTGCGTTGACAAGATACTCAATTGGTACTAACAGGCCCAAAGTGTGTCAAGAAAATATCCCCCACACCATTACACCACCACCACCAGCCAACTGTTGATACAAGGCAGGATGGATCCATGCTTTCATGTTGTTGACGCCGAATTCTGCCCTTACCATCTGAATGTCGCAGCAAAAATCGAGACTCATCAGACCAGGCAACGTTTTTCCAGTCTTCTGTAACACTTTGGTGAGCCTGTGCAAATTGTAGGCTCAGTTTCCTGTTCTTAGCTGATAGGAGTGGCACCTGGTGTGGTCTTCTGCTGCTGTAGCCCAACTGCTTCACGGTTGGATGTGCTGTGCATTCAGAGATGCTCTTCTGCATACCTTGGTTGTATGTACCTCGGGAGTTACTGTTGTCTTTTTATCAGCTGGAACCAGTCTGGCCATTCTCCTCTGACCTCTAGCATCAACAAGGCATTTGTGCCCAAATAAGTGCCACTCACAGGATATTTTCACTTTTTCAGATCATTCTCTGTAAACCCTAGAGATGGTTGTGCGTATAAAATCCAAGTAAATCAGCAGTTTCTGAAATACTCAGACCAGACTGTCTGGCACCAACAACCATGCCATGTTCAAAGTCACTTAAATCACCTTTCGTCCCCTTTCTGATGCTTGGTTTAAACTGCATCTATTATTAATAATAATAATAATAATAATACACATTTACCAGTAAACAGTTAATAACTTAGCTACTTACATCTTATCGCAAACCTGAAGCTTCATGCTGGAATTCAGGCTGTTAATGCTAAAGTTCCTCCTTCTTTAATCTGATTGGCCATCATTTACACTATAATAAACACAGTTAGACCACTCAGGGAGAAAGCTAAAGAATTAAATTTTTAAAAGCTGGTCATCCAAATGAGACATTAACATTTATAACAAGGCAACACATTAAAAACAAATATTGGTGAGCATTAACATCTCAAACAACATTAGATTTGATTTTAGACTGATGAACAACGTTGACACCTAATGACTGCAGTGATTGCATTATTAGTAACCACAATAATAATATAAAAACAGAAGCCTGGTTTCTGCTGGTGTTTGTTGTGGGCGGTTTGCAGTTCATGCCACATTCACATTCAAGGAATGTAAATTTCATGGTATTGCTGAAGGTTATGAGAAGGACATTTTTTAATTTTACAGCAGCAACAACACACAAACCAATAATGTGAGGTCAGCTTAGCTTTAAAGTGAAAGACACGAGATGAATAATGGCTAAACAGATGTAGGAGGAAAACAGTGCAGTGTTGCATAACTGCATATAATGTGCAGAATTCATGCAGAATGACTTTGACACATACAGTAGCTTCAATCGACAGTTTCGGGCATCTAAGAGAACATGCAAACATGTATGTATATGAACAGCATATATGAACATTCATCAGACAAAATACAGACACTTGGAAAGAAAACAATTTGCAATGAGATGTCATGTCAAACACAATGCACTCAATGGAGCTAGTGACGTCACTGTGACAGGCAGGGTTAGAAAGGGAGTTAGGTGAGCCCATTCAAAAACTTTGCATGCAGCTCAGATTGCACCTGCACCGAGTCTGCAGACCCCTCTTCTCTGGTTCTCGAATGTGATTGGCTAATAGCCGTGCAATATTCTGCAATAACAACACTCTTACAGCCTCTTCACTCTTGTGTAATACTTAGCACACATACAGTGACAGCAGATCAATAAACGCACTACAGTTTGACAAATATTGCAGCTGCTGGACAACATAATGTACTCTTGAGTCTTTTTAGGTGAGAATGTAGTTGTTTAAATTGCAACTATGCAGTTTATTTGTAAGAACAGTGCCTATTTTAAATATTTATAATATCTGAGATTGGCAGTCATCAGCCTGTCATACTGAGCAAAGTAAAGACATTTGCGCCACAAGATGGCATCAGAGACCACATAATAAGTCCTAAAGGCTGATTTATACTTCTGCGTCAAGCGTACGCGTATGCATCGGTGCAACCTTCGTGCATATGCATAGCACCTCACCGTGACTGACGCCGACGCGCACCTCTCAAAAAATGTAACTACATGTGGCAACGATGCGCACCGCAAGCTCTATGATTGGTCGGCTTGGTACCGGTGACGAGCGTGGGATGGGGCTGACAGCCGCAAGCCCATTGGAGCAAGTATTTACAAGTATCAAGTCCTGTGAAGGAGCTCCAAACGGAAACTTTTATTTTGTGTTTAAAATACCTCATGATTAAAATTGTTGCACGCCTGCCTGTTCCTGCATCTGAATGAGTGAGTTTTAGCAACCTGTAGCATTCAGAAAAAACAAAATACCCACAAAGGAACTCGACACAAGAATGACTGCCAGCTAGCGTTTCGGAAGGGTTATTGCAGAGCAACAAAAACAGCATGCAGAAGTATGAATGCACAACTATGTGCAAGGCAGGTGCCGTGGGTCACGGCGATCATTCGAAGCAGAAGTATAATGGCCTGTAAGGTATGGTACGGTTCGGTACACTTTTATGGCCGTTTCCACTGTCAAAAGGTACCTAAAAGCGAACTGTACTATACCACTGTTTTGTAACCCTTTGCAAAGTGTACCAAGCAGGACTAACATGTACCAAAAGGCGGAACTAGACGCGCAGCTGAACGCTCTCATGTCACTCGCTCGTGGAGCTAGCGAGAATGAAAACAAAGGAACCGCCATGTTTTAAATACACAGCTGAGACATGGTCGACCAGAGCTCAAACAAACCTTGTCGTTGTCTTGATGTACAGCCACAAAGCCAAGAAGAACAAAATCTGTTGTGTCCTGATTTTGTTTTACGAGGCCGTCTAAAAGTGCGAGCGCTTTCACTTTCTCCAGGCAGCTCGCGATCGTGTCTATATTTGAAATAAGGAACTTCTAGAGCTGATGATAATAACGTCTGCATGATTATTGAAGTGCTTCTGACATCTGATCATTTTAGAAAAGAAAATGATAAATGCGAAAGTGAAAGTGAAGCGCCAAAAAATTAAGGAGAAGCCTGATAAAACACAGGAACAAATTGTTTCAGCAACCTGAATCATGAACAAACTGCCATGTTTATCATCACATTTTGGACTATTATGAACTCGGAATAAAGGAATTACTTTCTAACAGAGGATACTGTACATGTGGTGGCAAAGATTAAAGATACAGATGAGAGGTTTGCAACTGACTGTGGGCTATATGTTGTGTGTTGTTGTTGAACCCAAATAAGTCCTAAATGTATGCTGTGTGTAGCTTTTCTGTAATTAGTAACATATCGGAGACTGTAAGGGTCTGTATGTGTTCATATATGTTGCATTTATTTATTTATTTTATATAATTGCAGACATTACAGTAGGCTATTTCGCTCCATCATTGATTCGCAGTTATAATCAAATCATTTTCATAGAAAGGTTAATAATGAACATTTATAAACAAGTATTTATGTGTGTGAAGCATCTGTTTTGTGAGAAGTGCTTCTCATATGATATGTGAACGACCCGTACAGCTTTACTTAGACATTTCCTCGAGCGAGAATGACGTCAAGTGAAGCTTTCTGTTGTATACCACACCCACCAAAAGGGTACCCCCTTGGTACACTTTAGGCAGTGGAACACAAGCCTAATAAAGGTGACCCGTACCGACCCGTTCCGTACCGTACTGTACCAGTCAGAGGAAACGGGCCATTAATCAGACTTTAAGGGCACAAAAATCCTAAGTAAGTGACATTGTAAATTGATCTCTATCTTTTGTATGTTGCAGTGCTGTATTTATACCATAGAAATTTGCTAGTGTTTGCTTTGCTTTGGCTTTTTTTGGGGTTAATATTGTGTTCTGCTGATTGCAACAGAGAAATACTGGGAAATCTCTGTAGACTGATGATCCTAAAATGTGAGCAAAATAACCTGCTTTGTCCTCACTTTAGACATTACACTAGAGAATCATTCAAATACTAGCTCTAAAGGAACATGTTTTTAAACAACTGCTGTTCTGACGTCAGCTTCAGAGGTGTATGAACGGCGGAAGAACGTAATTCCTCATACAAAAGGATTTTGAGACTCTCTGTGTTTGATATTTTTTTTATATACACAATTATGCCATCAAACTGTTGTATAAACGCAATATTGCACCAGTAGCACTGTGATATGGCTGTATATCATCACTGGTGGGAAGCTAAGGCATGCATGAAGCACGCTTTTCACGCCTTTAACCCTTTCAAGTGCCAATATACAGCCATATCGCACTGGTACTAGTGTGATATTGCTTATATATTTATAATATAATTAAAATAAATTCAATCATTTTGACCAATACAGTGTATTTTTGGACATTACCTGTGCAATGTTAGACTGGCTTTGTGGTCCAGGGTGACATATATTTGCATGTCCTCTTGGTTGTTACTATCTGTCTGCTGTTCTCTCTCTCTCTCTCTCTCTCTCTCTCTCTCTCTCTCTCTCTCTCTCTCTCTCTGTTGTGAAGTGTTGTTCAATGAGATGACAGGTGTGTGCACCATTACAAATGCTCTGACCCAGCTGGTATGAGGAGTATAAAAAGATGCCACAGGGTAAAGGAGAAAGAGACAAACAATTCCAGGCACAGGCTTTACTGGAATCTTTCTGAAATCCTGTAACGCTTCAACGCACTCAATAAATGATTTGTTTAGCACCACACAGTAAAGCAGTGATTGGTAAACTATTATTGGAAATATGCAATATAATGTCGGATGTTGAAATAATTACCAGTCATGCAAAGAAAAAAGTAACACTTGGTTATGAAATGGTTTAATTATTGACCTTGACCTTGTTTTCAAAAATAGCCTGTACTGTGAAACTACACTCTATATTTGCATCCAGCTCAAGGTCAAGCTTATTCTATCACCATTAAATACAGTATATATACAAACATTTCTTCCATAACAAACCTCTAATAGCTGCAGCATTAATCAAAACAAGACCAGGATCCTCATATTTTCACCCACTTAATCTGACCCAGTTTACAACTGGCTGAAGATAAGAGAGCAAAGGGCAACTTCTACAAACAGTATAATCACACATTAGCCAACACTCTTGGTTTGACTGATAACTTATGCTGTGTGCATAAGGAACTTTGCCAACCATTTCACTGAATGTCAGACTTGAGGCTTCTCCATAGCCTTCCTAAACTGCACTATTGTCTAGTCTTCTTGTAAAGTCCATATATGTTGTTGTACCCTGTTCTGCACTGGTTTAAAACAATGGTTTACAGAATAGAACTGAGTGAGATGTGCCAATGTCTCAAATTTTTTTTTGAAAAAATAAGTTCAATAAATAAGTTTGAAGGCATAAATTGCTCAGATACCTACCAGTTGAGGAAAAACTTGTTACTGTTGTGCAAAAATATCAACCTTAAAATAACCCTAAACATTTTTGTTTACAGCAGTTTCACAGCTATTTTTCAATCCACTTATTTTATGCACTTTTAGGAATATTGCACAAAAACGTCTTAATGGAAATGCCGAGATGCACAATTAACTGAGTAGAATGAATAAATGTAGAATAGAATAAATGTTCATAAACTAGGAAGGAAACACTTTTTTAAAAATAAATTCCAGCATGCGGGTTAAAAAAAAGTCATGTGATTTTGTTTTAATAGATCATGTGATGACAAAAAGCACAACGGGAAAACATTAATGAACAAACTGGCAGACCGGTCACATTATAAAACATCTGAAATGTTGGTTTGGTCATTCTAATATCCTACCAACTTCAAATGTTATCACTTAATTGAATGAGCATTATCAGTGGTTATCAGCTGATAGATATGGGCCAGTAGGTGCAGAAGGCCCCTACTGGCCCATGTCTATCAGCTGATGACCACTTATACTGCCCATTCAATCCAGTGATAACATGCGAAGCGGCTGAATTAGAGCTGTTCTCGGGCCATAAAAGTTAGGCCCGACAGTGCCCGAGTCCATCAGAATTCATATGTTTATATGTGTTTTAACATAATTTATTCATAACAAACGTATAGACCACTTAGAAGTTGGAACAAAGAGATAAAATAAGTCCTCTCAGCACTCTAAATATGCCTAGGTACAAATACACTTAGCCATTAAATTGGTCAACACACCAATAAGACTAAGTCTTTCTTAACAAATTAAATTAAAATAAATTCTAAATTATGACGGTATTTGGTAATAACAAAATTAAGATGAAGGCTCTGCCTGATTGTTTCGCCACTTCTCTAAACAATCCGGCCTTTAGGCAACTGTGAATCTGAATAATAAAACAATAATGCCAGCTTGGGTAGCACGTTTGGCTCACCGCAAGAAGATTGCTGGTTCGAGCCCTGGCTGTGTCAGTTGCCATTTCTTTGTGGAGTTTGCATGTTCTCCCCGTGTTCGCGTGGGTTTCCTCTGGCTGCTCCGGTTTTCCCCACAAGTCCAAAGATGTGTTATAGGTGAATTGGGTAGGTATGTGTGTATGGATGTTTCCCAGTGATGGGTTGCAGCTAGAAGGGCATCCGCTGCTTAAAACATATATGGTTCATTCCGCTGTGGTGACCCCAGAACAATAAAGAGAAAAATTGAATGAATGAATAATGCCAACATTAGCCTATATACTCAGTCTACATTGCATTTATGATTTATATAACATCTAGTTATAATTTGAAAATCCTTCACTCACCAAGATTAGGCTGCGTGTTTTTGTGGAGGAACATCATTGAATTCACAGTAGATGGTTTAGCGGAGTCCTGCACTCACTGGTGGTGCGTCCAGCAGCACTGAACACCCTTTCACTGCTGCTGCTACTGGCCAGGATGCACTACTGATCTGGCTAATTTAGCAAGTTTTGGGTAGGGTTGTGTGTTCATCTTTCACCAGCCAAGAACATCAGTTTCATTTTCCATGACAGCAGTTTCAATGTAACGTGTGACCTCGACCTTTTCCCTGTCAGCATGCTGTACATTTTCCCACTCTTTTTGACTTCCTCATCATTTGTTTCACCATTGCAGGGATGGGTTTTGATGTTGTAACAAATGATTTGATTACTTACTCGCGCTAATCGAAATGCATCACATAACCATTGATTTACTGCGCAAGCCCGAGCCTGGCCCGACCCCATCTAAAATGAAAGAAATCAAGCCCGAACCCGTACGAACCCGTCAGGTCCCGTCAGGTTCCTTTGGGTTCGGGCAAAGATCTTCAACTCTAGGCTTAATATCCCTTAGCCGAAGTTCGCCATCAAAGTGGTTTGGTTTTATTACATGACTTACACGTGCAACCATTTTTAGCCGTCTTTTTTAATCAAAAAGATTTTTTAGTACTGAATTAAATATACTTTCTTAAAAGTGCAACCACTCTGGTTCTACTCGCACTTCTCCAGCCCAGCACCTGCAGTATGAACATGGGTGTGCCAGCAAGGACACAAAAGACTCTAATGTCAGTGAGTGTGTCTCTTAAAGTTTACCTCCGCAGCTTTATACTATCCAGCCTCTCTTACTGGGTCTCAACCATCTAGTCCTATTTACACCGTTCAAAAAGGTATCCGAGCAGACATCTTAGACATGTGACGAAGACGTGCCAATGAGGATGCTAAGAAATGCAGCCTGTAGCGTCAGTCGCTAGTGCACCTCTTAAGATCAGGGGAGTGAGGTTTACAAATACAGCTCCTACAAGCTGGTTTCCATTACACTCACATTGCTCCCGTAAGTCATTGCACCAACGTAACACCTTCAGTTTTACCCATACCACTCTTACAGGACTTGCATCTCTGACATGGGAGAGGTGTCCTAGCAAACACTCTAAATACCAAAGCCTCTAGTGCCTCTAGGGACTGCAATTCATCTGCACGGTTTCTGCTAGCTGGCCTATATAATAAAGCCATGGTGACATGCAGAATCTGCAGAGGAATAAATGCTAGTCTGGACCACAAAATCAGTCATGAGTGCATTTCTTTTATGAGATAAACATAACCTAATAGTTGAAGGAATAAGCTTTTTCTTTATATATAATGCACATATATATATTACCTATATTTGGCTGAGATAAAATGATTAAAAAAATAAGAAAAATTAGGATTTAAAATGTAAATAATGAGAATATTAATTTTTTAAAAATGCAAATTACTAATCAAATAAGTTAGTTTGATATATTTACAGTAGGAAATGCACAATATATCTTCATAGAGCATGAGCTTTACTTTTATATCTTTCTAATATTATAATACTTTTCTGCATTAAAGAAAAAATACATAATTTTGACAGATATAATGCATTTTTTGGCTATTGCTAAAATATACCAGTGTTGCATAAGACTGGTTTTGTGTTTCAGGGTCACAAATACATGATAAAACAACTTGTTTCAAACTGAGAGACTCGAGTTGTGTGGGAAGGCAGAAAAAGGCCAAAGAAAAATAGGCAAAGGAAGATATCTTTGTCTACAATGAAGGACATTCTGTTGGATTCATACCAAAGCTGAAGTTCAAGTGCCTTATCTGAGCTTTTGCTTTTCATCTTTTGCCATCACTGAGAAAGCTGAAAGGCAAAAACTGGCAGAGCTGAGATATTAGCAAGCTTTGAAGGTTCTGCCAAATTTGATGGATTTCATTACGGCCATTTACTACATTACCAAGCAGAACATAAAACTTCAATAATGCTATTATTATATTTACCGTGATCTTCCTGCTCTTGCAGCCTGTTGTTGCACTGCAGATTTAGCAATATCGATGTGCCAAGTGTGCAAAATGTTGTCAGAGATTTATGGCAAGTTGTGCAGCCTACACTAAATATAGAGGAGATTCCGGAGAGTGTTGAACAGAATGCCAGAGCGGCTTCAGTCTCAATGACTGACTGACTTTCACTAATTGAGGTCAATATCTGGAACAAAACAGGAAGACTGGCTTTAAACCTTCTATTTGTTCTTTGAAAAGGCGCTAAAAGTATAAACAGAATGCCCGTGTTCTTGACATTAGCATGTGTGACACATTGGCTATTCGGACAATCTGACATGCTGTAGCTGCAGGTCTGTACTGCAGATCATCATAGAGCCAGACCCCATCAAAACCAAGATATGGGAGTCAGGTGAAATAGAAATGAAATTGAGACAATGATGAATTTATTATTGGTGGTTATATACTTTATACTGGTGGTGGTGGCTTTATATTAAGTGGCCTTAAATACTTACTGCTAGGGCTGTTTATATTGAAATCGATATTTAGCCGTGCCATGTGGATGTTTTGCAGCATCTAGTTTTTACGAGCTGGATCATTAGCCCAACGCTCAACCCCCAACCTGAGGACCAGGACATACACACATACACTACAGACAATTTAGCTTACCCAATTAACCAGAGCACCCGGAGGAATCCCACATGAACACAGGAAGAACATGCAAACTCCATTAATTACTAAGCACTTAAATTTAAATAAATAATTTGCTACAACACACTTATTATGTACATATATGTGTTTTTCATACTTGTATTTTATCTTAAATGACTAATAATACAATTAATTGTAATAATATAATTATACTGTTTACACATTAACCCACATCTAAACCCACTCATACCACCAAACATGTCTCTAAACAAACCCACATCCCTCCTTGGTAGCATCAAATACATTGTACAATACAATATGAACACATAGTAGATAGTTAGTACATAATACTTAATTTTAATGTAGATACCTAGTCAAGGCCACTTAATAAAAAGTGCGACCTGCAGTTCTTAACAATCCTTTCAAAAATAATAATGATAACATACTGATGTGCAGTTGAGGTAAATATCATCTTGAGTGCACTGGAAACAGAAGGTGGTTCATACAGCAGGTTGGGACCCAAAATCAAGGCCAAATTTTTGGAAGCCAAGACCACATGATTACCCACCGCTATATTGTTTGTTATACCTGGAAACTGCTTTAACCTTGGTTCAAGTCTGGAAATCCAGAGCAAATGTCTGGACATCTTGGCAAGGCCCACCTAAAACAGTATCAGTTTCTATCTTGATATCAAACGTTCACCAGATCTAAAAGGTCAAGGTTCTTGACAGGCATCATGCATCATTACTGAGACATGACGGCATACCAGGTTAACCATGATACCTTGCCTTGTTAAGTATCTATTTTGCAACTTTTTGTCAGTAATTCTAAAACAAAAATGAATAAATTAATAATAAACAAAGATCGCTTTTATTTTATTGCACAATTAACACTATCAACAAACCATAAACAAACCTATAACTTATTAGATCAATAAACTACTAACTAGCTGCTCATTAAAATTTTGTAAGATAGTAGTTGGGTTTTGGTATTGGGTAGGGTTAGGGGTGTATAATAAGAGCATACCTTAGAAGTACAAATAAGCAGTTAATTTCATAATAAACCAGTCCACTGTAAAGAAATACATCCAAAGACAACAAATATATTATTTATGTTGCATTAACTTATTTTAATAAGTTAATCAGGTTTAATCAACTTTTTTTAAGTTATACAAAGTTTGGCTTAATATTTTAGTCAATTTGATTGATGTAAGTTGAAGCGTCTTGTTGAAATTTTCATTCATTCATTTTCTTTTCGGCTTAGTCCCTTTATTTGACCGGGGTCACCACAGCGGAATGAACCGGCAACTTATCCAGCACGTTTTTATGCAGCGGATGCCATTCCAGCCGCAACCCATCTCTGGGAAACATCCACACACACTCATTCACACTCATACACTACGGACAATTTAGCCTACTCAATTCACCTAAACCACATGTCTTTGGACTGTGGGGGAAACTGGAGCACCCGGAGGAAACCCACGCAAACGCTGGGAGAACATGCAAACTCCACACAGAAATGCCAACTGACCCAGCCGAGCCTCGAAATAACGACCTTCTTGCTGTGAGGCGACAGCACTACCTACTGCACCACTGCGTCACCTTGATGAAATTTGATTCAACTAAAAATAAGACAGCAAACATTTATTACATTGTAGTTAATATTGTGAATTGTTAATAAACTAAATCTTAACAAAATAACTAACTAAAAACAAACAAACACACAAACAAATCAATCAACCAATCAATTAACCAAATTAATTAATTAATATTTAGTCATTTAAAATCTCACTCTTTGCACAGTCTCCCACGCATTTTACTTCAACAACTCTGGGCAAAAGAATAATACAGAATGTACTTGGTGCTCACTATTAGTTATGATAAGAGTGCTTGTTAGCACACAGAAGAATCCACAATTCATTATTGCTCTTAAGCCTCTAGAGACAGTTTATTTAGACAGCACATCTGCTTTCAAATGCCATAAGCCCAACCAGAATATCAAATATGGTTGCAGTACTGAGAACATCCTTCACATAAACATGAGGAGCACACAAGACTTGTCCAGACAGTAGAAGTAAATGTGGTCTTATGTTTATGATGAGTAAAAATGCGTTCACACTTGTAATAATTGTATTACATTCACACATTACAGCCTGTTATACTGAGAGAATGTGATCAGTGTGATAACTAAGAGAACCAGGACTAAAAGTATCCTCTTCTTATGTCAGTTTTCATGTTTTAGTTAGATCTTCAGGAAATATGAAGAAGAAAGTCAAGTTGTGAGTTTTTTTTATTTCTGAGTAATACATTTTGTTTTTCAAATGCTAACACCTTTGACACTACACTCCAGGGGACCACTATTTTCATGATACATTTTAGCATACCCTACCTGACAAAAGTCTTGGTGCCGATCCCAGTTGTAAAAGCAACAAATGATAACGACTTCTAGTTGATAATTTGGTAAAGCCCATTGGTGTTTTTTTTCTTCGCCGCTGTTGCCACTTGCTTGCATAGTTCGAGACTTGTAGAGCTGCGCATCGATGGATTACTCTTTAGTGTTCAGCAGTGAATATTAAAACACATTGAAATGAATTGAACTAATCTAAACTGAACTGAACTTAAACTCTGAAAACTAAACTTCACTGTTTCAATTCACTATAATTTTCTATGTAAAGCTGCTTTGACACAATCCACATTGTAAAAGCGTTGTACAAAGTCAAGTTTGGTAAAGGGAAAATCATGGTTTGGGGTAACATTCAGTATAGGGGATGCGGGAGATCTGCAGAGTGGATGGCAGCATCAATACCCTCAAGTATCAATACATTTGTGCTGCCCATTACATTACAAACCACAGGAGAGGGCAAATTCTTCAGCAGGGTAGCACTCCTTCTCATACCTTAGCCTCCACATCAAAGTTCCTGAAAGCAATGAAGGTCAAGGTGCTTAAGGATTGGCCAGCCCAGTCACTAGAACTGAACATTATTGAAAACGTATGGGGTAAGATGAAGAAGGCAGCATTGAAAATGAATTCAAATTCATTCCTTTGCCATTCCAGATCACTTAATTAATAAGTTTTTTGAGTCATTGCAGAGATGTATGGATACAGTCGTCCAAGCTCATGGGAGTCATAAACAATATTATTTTTTTTTTTCCACTGCACCATGACTTCTATACTGTACATGATTTCTGTTAAATGACAAGACTTTTGTCTAAGCAAAGTCAGATCTTACTGTCCTAATTAAATAATAAAAAATCAAGGCATGATCATATTTTATTTTGGTAAAATAAGTGTAATCTAGAGGCCTTTGCCTTTTTTATAAGCCACTTCTGATACTAAATGATCAACTAGAAGTTATTATTTGTTGCTCCTAAAACTTGGATAGGCGACAAGACTTTTGTCAGGTAGTGCATTTATTTGTAATTTTCTTTTTTTATTTAATAAGACTAGGGACAGAACATTTTTAGAACAAATCAAATGCTCATGCATACCTGTATTTCTGTAAAAAGTGATTACTTACTTTACTTAGAAATAGTCAACATGTTGCCTTAAAAGCATCAAGTTGACTTTGCTTAAAAAAGTTAGTAAGCCCATTGTAATTTGGAACTGTTAAGGTAATTTAATTACATTTTTATAATCATGCACATAGTTCATATACATAAAAGTCTTAAACAACGGGTTTACCAGCATGGTCTCAAAGCAATTCATAACTTTTTGATTTAATGGTTAATTCGTATGAATTCATACAATCTCATTCGTACACTTTAGTATGTGATTTTCATATCCCCCAATGACGGTTGGGTTTAGGGGTGGGGTTGGGAGCCACACCTCTTTCTTAAAATCATACATTTTTGTATGACTGAACTTGTATTCATATGAATTAGCCACTAAACTGATATACATAAAATAGTTCTGTTGTCTCGTGAGATCAGGCTGGGTGTACTCACTTTTTTAAGTAACATTAACTAATCATTTTTAAAAGCAACACGTTTACTCACTTATTTTAAGTAAAGTCAACTAATCATTGCTAATTTAATGAGTGCATCTACTGTTTTGTTATCTTTAGGAATGTTTAGAGATGTAAATATTATTAATAAAAATAGTCATTACAAAAGTTGTCTATTTACATTTAGTCATATAGCAGACACTTTTGTTTAAAGTGACTTATAATTGAGGAGGATTTCAGTAATTCAACTAGAAGAGACAATACACCTGTAGATCTCCATAGTTTCCCACCAACCTGAAACCAAAAAAAAAAGCATTTTTAATAATTGCATTACATTCACAGCCTGTTATACTGAGAAAAAACATGATCAGTGTGATCACTCAGTCAGTCAGACTAACAGACTAAACAATATCCTTTTCTTGAGTGAGTTTTTCATGTTTTAGTCATACTATCATTTCCTGTCTTTTCTCTGCCGTCCCAGTGAATAATAACTGGTACCCAGCCCACTAGAAAACTGCGCAAAACTTTGGTTATAAACATGTAAAGTCGCAAGTGCTACATTTGTCCTGCGGCTTCCTCAGCCGTGGTCTACATTCCAGCAGTGCTGCGTACGCTAGCGCTTGTGTCGATCTACTCACACTGTGTCACAGCAGATGTAAATCAGATGGTAAGACATGCCATATGGTGAAGTTTATTCATCTCCCTGCTGACTCCTAGTACACTCATCTGGAACTGATCCGGCTCCGACTGCGCATAATCTAAGAGGTTGCAGCCCCCTGACCTCAAAGACGATCTGTTTGTTTTGGGGGTGCTGCAGCCGATCTTGGCCCTGGGAATGTGTTTTCTTTAGCTAGGGGAGATGGAGAGACAATACATATATAAATTCTAGAAAAGGCGTTGCGTGATTTTGAGAGGAAATGCATCTTTGTGAGGAAGAAAAATGGTTCGGTTCCTTTAGTGATTCTTACACAGCAGACCAATAGCCTGTACTGTAGTTCAAACGACCCATCACATGCCAAAGGTCCAGATTTTGTAAATTTTTTTAATCATCCCTTGCCCTATTTTTCCAACCCAGGCTCATTCTGAAAACGTACCCTCCCTCCTCCTTCCCTAAACCCAACCCATTGTGTTTTCAAAAGCACCAATTGACCAGTGCCCACCTACCTTCCTAAACCCAACCAAAAGTGTTTTCCAACCCAGGCTCATTCTGATTACGTACCGCTATATACATTTCTGTAGAGTGTCAAATATGTCCCAGGAGGTACGTCAATTTGCAGTTTTCACGTATCCACCAGAGGCCGCTGTGTACGCTTTTTCAGATCTCAAATTTATCTGGCGAGTGCCATTTGCGTCTGCTGTTCTCACATTAATCCAGGCCGCTGTTGACTGACTGACTGACTGACCAACCGACCGATCCCCCCATCCTCCGCCTTCCCTAAACCCAACACAAGGTGTTTTAAAACGCACAGATTGACCCACCCACCCCCTCCCTAAACCCAACAATTTTCAAAAGCAATTCAGAAATAGAAAAGCCCTTTCGGCGGCCTGATTTTTACCACATTTTCAGATTTCACCATATTCTCACCCTGTTGTTTACTTGTTTATTTTTATGTTTTGGCTTTTGTCTTACCTGCTTTCTGGAGCCGTCCTTCACCAGACTCGAACCACGTTGTCGCGGTCAACGCCCCTCTGTGGCCAACGTATGTGTTGAGCTACCGGAAAAACTAGTTGCTGTGGAGGTAAGCGGTCAGCTGATAAGTGAGAAAAGGAACAGCATCATACCGCACTGTAGCGTTAGTTTTAAAGATGAAATTCAGCTATACGTACTTCTGGCTACATAATTCACAATCTCCAGAAATGTATATAGGGCTATATTTTTAGAATAGGCCTATGTTGCAATTTTCACTGTCATTTTGTAATATATTTGAAGACCAAGCACTGGCTTTACAGCAAGTGAAACTCACACTATTCACTGTCAGTCTGTTGTGCTGTTTTATATATATATATATATATATATATATATATATATATATATATATATATATATATATATATATATATATATATATGGTAACACTTTACAATAAGGTTCATTAGGTAATGCATTTACTAACATGAACTAATCATGAACAACACTTGGACCTCATTTATTAATCATAATTGAACATTTACTAATGCATCATTAACATCCAAGTCCATGCTTGTTAACATTAGTTAATGTACCGTGAGTTAACATGAACTAACAATGAACAACTGTATTTTCATTAACTTTCATTAACGTTAACTAACATGAGGAAATACTGTAGTAAATATATTGTTCTTTTTTTTAAGTCCAACATCCAGCTGCGCAAGAAAATGTAAAATACCTGGGAAGAAGTCATTCAATAATAAATTGTAATGTTAATTAAAGAAAAAAAATGACAGCTTTTTGCTTTTTGCATATTCTAAATTTTGCACCCTGTTCTTGTAACACAAAATGATCAATAAAAAGCAGCAAGCTTCAAAAGCAGCCTATGTTAAGGTTTATTTTTATACTAATTAGACAATATTTGTTATCCAACTTTTTGACATTTAATTAGTATTTTTTGTTGATCATTTGATCAAAATCTGTGACTGTTGCACTCAGTTATGTTTTAGCTTAGCAATATGCTAACAACAAGCTTTATTGGTTAGCAAACTCATAAAGCTGTCAGAAATATAATAGTCATGGGGCCATTATAATTGTATCAGAATTCAGTCACACTTTATTTTGATGGTCCATTTGTTAAATTAAGTTACATTGCATCTACATGCCAGCTAATTCTCATTAGATTATAAGTAGACTGTTAGGTTGGGGTCAGGGTTAGTGTGTGTTGACGTTCTTGCAAAGTTTCTTATTGTCAGTTAAGTGTCTGTTAAAGGAGCAGTATCAACAGATATTAAGCAGACAGTCTACTAATACTCAAATGGATTATCAAAATCATAAAAAGTTCTCAGTAAAAACGTCAATACTCAAATAAATTTATAACAGCAACATTAATAGTTAATTACATTTTTATACAATTTGATGACAAATTCAATTTCTACTACTGTAGTTAAGATCAATAAAAATATCATTGACAGTGCTGTCAAATTTACAACACTTATACAACAATTATAAATACCTCATGACAATTATGTTTATGAAAGATTTATGCAAGTTAAAAACGGTTGCAGTACTGAGAACCTCCTTTACATAAACATGTGAAGCATGCAAGACTGTTGTCAAGACATTAAAAAAATCATGGTTTGGGGTTACATTCAGTATGGTGGCATGCGAGAGATCTGTAACAAAATTACAAAAATTGGGAAGCTTCAAAAGCAGCCTATATTAAAGTTTATTTTAGTTTAAGTGATTATTTTATTTAATTAAAAAAATATTTGACTGTTAGACTTGTTGTTAGCTTAGCAATATTCTAACAACAAGTTCTATCATAAACAAACTCATAAAGCTGTCATAAACATAACTGTCATGAGGCCATTATAATTGTGTCAGGAATTCTTTTCTGATCACTATTTTTAATGAAATAAAATGAATTTGTCATTGAAAAATCCCAGTAAACATGTCAATACACTTTATACAATTAAATGACAAATTAAATTTGTACTACTGTAGTTAAGATCAATAAAAATATAGAGGATGCTAATAAATTTACAACACAATTGTAAATGCCTTATGACATTCATGTTTATGACAGAGTTATGACAAGTTATGCGTCACAGTGGCGCAGTGGGTAGCACGATTGCCTCACAGCAAGAAGGTCGCTGGTGCGAGCCTTGGCTAGGTCAGTTGGCATTTCTGTGTGGGTTTCCTCCAGGTGCTCTGGTTTCCCCCGTAGTCCAAAGACATGCACTACAGGTGATTTTGGAAGGCTAAATTGTCCGTAGTGTATGTGTGTGAATGAGTGTACTGTATATGGATGTTTCTCAGTGATGGGTTGCAGCAGGAAGGGCATCCGCTGCGTAAAATATATGCTGGATAAGTTGGCGGTTCATTCCGCTGTGGTGACCCCAGATTAATATAGGGACTAAGCCGAAAAGAAAATGAATGAATGAATGAATGAATGAATGACAAGTTATATTGTCTTGGTAATGTCAAGTTGTCATGACAAAAACACAAACAGGTTATGAAGTATTAATTTATGTAAACTTGTCAACAAAGGCACCTCAAACAATGTCACCTTTGCATTTAAATGACATAACTGGTCTCCATATTCATGAGATGTATCATGTCATGATTATAAAGGTTTCATGATGGTCACCTCTTCAAGTAAAGTGTTATCGTAGTCACCTATCCAACATTCTTTTTTTCTGCAGAGTTGTGAAATACATCTGAAAATACATTGAGATGTTTAAGGCACAATCATTCAAATGGAAATAAATAATAGCAATACCCTGCTTGTTATGTACATTCTAAGAAATTATGGGTTATTTAAACCCAAATTGGGTACAATGTAGACTAACCCAAACATATCGATTAAATTTGGTTCTTTTAAAAAAAAATAATAATAATAACCCAGCAGTTGGGTAAGTTACCATATTACACCCAGAATTGGGTTGAAATAACCTGGCAATTAAAGTGTAGGTTTTAAACCATGTTTGCTGGATTAAGCACGTCTTATACTGGTCCTGACCAACAAGTGACCAGCAAAGAAACTTGCAGCCATGGATCAAAACACAGCATATGCTGTTTTTTTTGTTTGTTTTTTTTCCAACAGGAAACACGCACGCACGCACGCACACACACACATACACACGCACACACGCACTACTCTAATTAGCACAAGGTATAAAAGGAATTGTAAATTCAACATTTAGAAAAACTGATAGAGGGCAAAATAAACTGAACAAAACTGAAGCATTTTCACAGGGAGGCTACAAGCTGATCAGATGATCAGAGAGCATCTAATGGACAGAGAAAGGCCGTTAGACACACGTCCAGGTCATTAGTTGACCAATAAGGTCAAGTCTGACTAGTGCTTGGGTTATCATTAACTTACAATTTGTTTATTTTTAATTAGTAACATAATTGACAGAATGGAGCTACTGAAACTGCTACCTTTGGACTCGATGTGCTTTCTTCTACACGTTCACCTTGGTTTAAAAAGTAACCTTAACTAACCTTAAATACCTCCCTTTGGCCAAAATCAAGTTGTTGTTTACATGTCAGAAGTCAACAGCATTGCTGAGCATTTTCCCTTTAAAACCGAAATATACCAACATTTTTGTTTTTATTTTATTATCTAAACTGATAGATTGTTTGAAAATGGAGTCAACACAAATGCTAATGACATTGTGAGAATGAGAATGTATTACCGTGTATTATTGACTTGATTTACCTTCAAGCCATTTTGATGCATTCATTTATTCCAAAATCAAAAAAAAAAAAAAAAATTTTGATTGATAAAATGATTTGACATAATTTTACAGTTTCCTTATTACATGTTTAATTATACATTTAAGTAGAGTTATGTTAACTATATATACTTCTATATGGTTTGGTTATTACTATGTAAGTACACGGAAGACTATAAAACTTATGTGTCACAGAAAACCAGTGCACAAAAAAAAAAAAAAAACATCAACACAATTCTAACATTTTTGGCTTTATACACCAACAAAAAAAAATGAAATGAAATGAACAAGATGTGCTATAACTGCAGACTGTCAGCTTTAATTTGAGGGTACATTCAAATCAGGTGAACTCTGTAGGAATTACAACAGCTTGAATATATGCCTCCCACTTGTTAAGGGTCCATCAAATCCATTGTGTTGGTGTATAGAGCCATAAATGTTAAAATCGTGCCGATGTCCAAACTAGCTATATACCTAGCTATATACATATATATATATATATATATATATATATATATATATATATATATATATATATATATATATATATGAAGAGTTCAGATTCAAAAGCCGCTAAACGACACTTCTGCCAAAAATGAGCTAATGACATTGAGTGAATGCTTTAGGCATGTAATACACCATCAACAAATAGATTTGCTTCTAATCATTCAAATCGCAGCATCAGCACATTCAGAAATAAAAGTTTGTTGGCAAAAGCCGCTAAACGCCACTTGCCTTTGACAGCAAAAGCTGCTATATCTCGAGAACCAATCAAAAGGCACAAAACAAATCATATGCTTTCAGTGTAGCAGCATGCTGGTACGCCAGCTTTTATGAGGAGACATACTCTGCTTTCAATTTTGATTTTAAAAGACGGAGTTTGATGAACTGGATGAGCCTGTCTGACTGTCAGTGAATGGCAAATGAAAACGTCCCTTACCTCAAAACTCTGCTTTATAAGAAAAAGAAAACACACTGTACAGTTGGAAGTGCAGCATGCATTCATAACACTTTTTTTGCGCAGTAACGCTACTTTGAATGAGTCCTATTTACTATACATTAAAAGGCAACTCAATTTCACGAAAGACAAAATTAAGATGCCTTTTTTTATCCCACATGGATGCTATGAGGATAAACAAGAGACCAAGACCTTGAGTATCGTGAGAATAAATGAAGCTTCTAAAATTGTCTGAGAGGCATCCCCTTTTTGCCCAGTAAGCCTACCTTGTGTTTTATTTGCTAATTTAAGCTTTTTTTTTTTTAAAGGTGAATATAATGTATAAAACTATACAGTATTTGGAATACTTCATAATACCTCTAGATCTGATAAGCTTTTTATATTAATAGACAACACACAGATATTGATGTTTCACAATGTTTTTACACTACATTATTTGAATCTAACAAGCTTAGTTTACACTGTTTACATTGTTCTACTTCCATTAAATCTAAATCCCAAATACCAGAAATGACAATAGATTGTTAAGATTTAATTGATGTCAGATTTAGTATTAATGCACTTGACAGATTTCATTCATTCATTTTCCTTCTGCTTTTTCTCTGGTTTATCACAGCGGAATGAACCGCCACTTACTTGACAGATTTATATATTTTAAATTTCAGGTGGTTTGTGTATGTGTTTTATGCTTGGTAAAATAATTTCTAATTGCATCTTTAGTGATTTTCTACTAAATACACTGTCTTGTTTCAATAGGGGGATTTAGAGGGTTTTGCATAAAAAGCAGAAGTTTTGACTCTAAAGAAAATTTACCTTGTTAAAAAACAAAGAATTGTCTTTTTTTAAGTGACATTTAAAAAAAAAAAATTTATAAATGATAAAAATATAATTTATTTTATTTACTGGCTAATAACCTTTTCATTATATATAAAATGAAACTTCTGAACCTAATCAGAGGAGCCTGATAGAAAATGCTTGTTTACAAGAAAAGTGGTCTGATAGATTAAGAGGGTTTTGCATCTGAACTCTTTGTATATATATAACTCTTTGTATATATATATATATATATATATATATATATATATATATATATATATATATATATATATATATATATATATATATATATATATATATATATATATATATATATATATATATGTATATAATGATATACAAATTTTACCTCGATATAATGTCACTTCAATTGATGTATATTTAAATGAATTAAAGTTCATTTGAGTCAGCTTAAGATTTTCAATCAGCAAAATTGTTTTAGAGTGCATTTGAAAAAAAATTAGCAATTCTTTTAAGATGCAGGATTTGAACATTGGTACTATTTTAGCATTTTATTTATTAAATTAATTTAATAACAGGGCTGGTAGACTAACAAATGCACTTTGTTGTGTGCTCATGTTCATTTCTCCCTCAACAGAAAACACTCAAGTTCACATAAAAGCTCATGTGTTTTTATTTTTTCTGTGATGGTGCTACTTTTAAAAGGATTGAGTCACTTAACAAATATATAACAGTTATTTAGTTACTTTTTAAAGAAAGTAACATGGAAGTAAGTTATTTTTTGCTTTCTTTCTAAAATAGGCTTAAGATTGTAATACATAACTTTTACAAGTGACTGGTAATGGAATCTGAATCAGAGTAACCGAATCACACGTTTGCAAAAAAAAAAAGACGATTTAATAAATATGAATAAATAAGCAAATAATAAATAAGCATTTTAAAAAATATAATCCACGGTGTGTTATTTCTCCTGATTATGCAAGAATTGACTGTTATTGACTGTTTAGTTGTATTGGGTGGACATTATTTAGCTGTTTTCGGCAGTAGGCCCATATACTATAGCTGACGGCAGCTCTTTATTCTTGGGTTTGCCATTGCTGTTTCATCCAAGAAGGTCAGACCGCAAACCTCTCCAGTCCACGGCGGTTTCCCTCACTGCCTATTTCAGTCCAACACATACTCTCACACACACTTTAAAGTCTCTGACATCCCTGAACTCTCTCCAGAAACATAAGAGGAATATATTCATAGGTCATCTATTGCATTTTTTCACTCTCCTGTCCCCTCAGGCCAGCGAGAAAGTCGGTGAAGGAAATGAAACAGTTAGAATTACAATTTTTCTTATATATACCACATTGTGATTGAATAAAAAAAAAAAAAATATATATATATATATATATATATATATATAATAATAATATTAATAATATATATATATATATATATATATATATATATATATATATATATATATATATATATATATATATATATATATATATATATATATACATATATATATATATATATATATATATATATATATATATATATATATATATATATATATATATATATATATATATATATATACACATATATACACACACAAAATCTGCTGGCCTTTTCAAATGTGCAGCATCCATTTGCAGGTTGTTTTCCACATGAAGAGAGGTGTCAATCCTCTACTGAGGGGCAAGAATGAGTGTTACTGCAGTGTTAATGACATTACAGAGTAGAAAAACACGCACAGATGGAGAATGGAAGAAAGAAAGCATGAGGATTTCCAGAGTTTTGATGCAATATTCTGATTATAGTTTAAAGTATCCTCACAAACAAACAAAAGCTAGTCTGGTATTATAGAAAAAAACTGACCTCATTTTAGACCTTTGGCCATCTGTTGACGAAGGTCAGATAAGCAGATGAGACATATGTCAGGTGAATTTTAAAGCTATATGGTATGTGGTTTGTTTGTTTGTTTGTAAACAATAAAAACAAAACAAAACAAAGCTGTAGATGTAGTACACAAATCCTAAAAATTTGTTCACAGGTTTTACTGTTTTTCTGTCACTTTTCTCAAATGATCAGAACTAAAATTGTCAAAACTAACTGTTGAGTCTTTACATCATTGTGTCAATTGTGCACATCAAAAAAAAAAAAAAACAGTTTCTTAAATCTTTGAACAGCTTGCTAATGCTTTAGTATATCCAAAATAAATTGGATTCTTCATGAATTGGATTCTATACAATTCTTTTCTGTTTCCTACAGAATTAGTTGTCGTGTTGATCAAAATGCATTATAATGGTTTATGTCTGAATGTCTCACCCCTGACAACATGCTTGAACAAGTTGTCATAATATTTTGTCATAATACATTTTCTATACATTTCCATAAGACGTATTTCTAAATCTGTCCTGAATTGCACCCAGGTGAATTCTGATTTTTTGTAATGAATGTGCATCTCATGAACCATGAAGTATATACAATTGAAATCATAATTATTAAACCCTCTGATTATATATATATATACACACACACGCACAATTATTTATTTTAATATTTCACAAATGATGTTTAACAGAGCAAGGAAATTTTCACAATATGTCTTATAATATTTTTTCTTCTAGAGAAAGTCTTATTTGTTTTATTTTGGCTAGAATTAAAGTAGTTTTTAATAAAAAAATTAAATAAAATTTTAAGGGCAAAATTATTAGCCCCTTTAAGCTATATATTTTTTTCGATAGTCTACAGAACAAACCATTGTTAAACAATAACTTGCCTAATTACCCTAAACTGCCTAGTTAACCTAATTAACCTAGTTAAGCCTTTAAATGTCACTTTAAGCTGTATAGAAGTGTCTTGAAAAATATCTAGTCAAATATTCAAATATGTCATCATGGCAAAGATAAAATAAATCAGTTATTAGAAATGAGTTATTAAAACTATAATGTTTAGAAATGTGTTCTCTCCGTAAGACTCCGTAAAAAATTAACAGGGGGGCTAATAATTCAGGGGGGTTAAAAATTCTGACTTCAACTGTATGTATGCATGCATGTATATATGTATGTATGTATGTATGTATGTATGTACTCCTTGAATGCATGTACACTCCTGAACAAAATCTTAAGACAGGGGGGAAAATTGCAGGTATTATGTATTTTGCACTGGTAGATCATATTCAGATTGTAAGTACTGCTTTAAGACCCAAAAAACACACAGGTGCAAAAGCCAAATAACAGAGAATAGGGTTTTTCTATTTATTGAAAAAAGAATTTCAACTCAAACAGGCTGTTTATCAGCTTATCAAAAGTTTAGGACCATAGGCCAAAAAAAACCCCACAACAATAGAACTGAATTGGTCAAAATTGACTTTGTAGTGAGTAGCACCTCCATTCTTGTTGATTACTTCAAACACTTGCTTTAGAATGCTTGATACAACCCAGGTAGCAAAGAATTCTGGCCCAGATTTGGCATAAAGCTGGCACAGCAGGCATTCATCTGGCACTGGCATACAGTATGTGGGCCTAACATGACCCCGGTTGGGCAGAGATGGCACTGTCTTAAAGGCGGCATTACATGTGGGCCATGTAAGTTTGGCCTATTTTGACCCACATTTAAAATACATTTTTTATATTTTTGAATAAAGGGGGAAAAAAATCTACCAATCAGTTTTCTTCGAGAAAAAGCATGCCCATAGCACACCTAAAGGGCAATGCTTCATGGGTTTATCAATTTCATTGCAGTCATGACACACCAACATATCTGGCCCAGTTCAGGCTCAGTTATGGGTTATTAACTTGGCTGAGATGTGGCCCAGATACGGTCCTTGTTTCACCCTTGTCTGGAAGTCAGACTTGGTCCAGTCATTACCGTAATGTGGGCTAAGCAAAAGCTGGTTGTGTGGGCCAGAGCTGGGCCAAAGATATTTTGCTATGTGGGAAGTGTTTCCTGGAGGCTGGTGGTAACGTTGCTCCATGTGGTTAAAATGGCTTCAAGTAGGTCACCCACGGTCTGGAACTGGCATTCGTTTTTGTAAACTTTCCTTTCCATCCATCCCTAAATGTTTTCAATAGGATTTAAATCAGGGGAGAATGCAGGATGGTCCAAAAGAGCAACGCTATTCTCCTGGAAGAACCGTTTTGTCAGGTGGGCATTGTAAATTGCAGCGTTGTCCTGTTGAAAGATTCAGTCATTACTGCACAGATGCGGGCCCTCGGTCAAGAGGGATGCCCGCTGCAATATGTCCACATAACCAGCAGCTTTGATGCCCCGAAGCTCAATTTTTTGGTTATCTCCTGTGGAATCTCCTTGTCATGCTGGTAATGTTGGAAGCCATCAGGACCATTCAGGTTAATTTTTTTTTTCATCAGAGAACAAATCTTTCTTTCACTTTTCAATGTCCCATGTTTAGTGCTCCCTTGAAAATTCTAAACGGGTCAGTTTGTGGTGTGGGAGAAGACGTGGCCTTTGAAGATGTTTTTTTTTTTTGTTCTTTAAGCCCATCTCTCGAAAATGAGCATCAGTAAGGGCCTTAATTTGGGTTGAGGATCTGCCTGTGTCTTCACAGACAGCCCGTCGGATCCTCCGGCTCAGTGCAGGTGAAATTATTATAGGTCTACCACTTGACTGTTTTGTCCCATAACGCTCAGGATCTTTTAAGAAATTTAAAACGACTGTCTTACTGCATCCAACCTCGGCAGCAATGATGCATTGTGAGAGCCCTTGCTTGTGCAGCTCAACAATCCTGCCACGTTCAAAGAGAGAAAGCCTTTTTGCCTTTGCCATCCAGAGATCCTAAATACTGAACTGTAATTCCTACAGCACAGTTTATCCCTAAGGAGCTTGTCCTATATTCACATTTAATTTTTTTTGTCTTTGTGCTATGCAGTGCTGTTGCCATAGTTTACATCAGAAGAGCCCTCCATTGTACACTGTTATATTGACAACATGACTAAGTAATTTGAGTGTCTTATCCATATGCAATGACACAACGACTTATTCTGACGCCACTGACATGTTCATTGACACAGAAATGTAGTTTTAAAAGATGAACTAAGGATTTTGAGCAAGAGACTGGCTTTTGCAGGTAATCCATAGTGTTTTCTATTTGTACGCATTGTTTTGGGAAATCCGCTTACTGTTTTGCATATTTCAATTCTGATTTAAGAAATGTACCAAAGCCACTGAGATAAACTGTAATATAAGAAGTCAGTAAAAACAATAAAAGAAACACATTCACTTACACTCCATTGGTATGTAGTATTTTAAAATTAGTTTTCCTGTTTAAATATCCACAGATTCCTAAATCAAAGCATATTTACAGACAAAGCAAAATGTTACAATGTCTGTCTCACATGTCTGTCTTGAGTATAAACCATATAATAAGCTTATAAAAACAAAAAAAAAAACATCAAAACACTTGATTTCTTGTGTCAGTTAGCTTTTCAAGTCAGTATGTCATAATTATATTATATAATAATATAATTAATTATATTTTATTATTGTACTCGTGGGCGACACAGTGGCACAGTAGCGCAGTGACACAGTGTGACACAGTGTGACACAGTGGCGCAGTAGGTAGTGCTGTCGCCTGACAGCAAGAAGGTCACTGGTTCAAGCCTCGGCTGGGTCAGTTGGCGTTTGCATGTTCTCCCTGTGTTCGCGTAGGTTTCCTCCAGGGGCTCCGTTTGCCCCCACAGTCCAAAGATATGTGGAACAGGTGAATTAGGTAGGCTTAATTGTCCATAGTGTATGAGTGTGTTTGGATGTTTCCCAGTGATGGGTTGCAGCTGGAAGGGCATCCGCTGCGTAAAACATATACTGGATACGTTGGCGGTTCATTCTGCTGTGGTGACCCAGGATTAATAAAGGGACTAAGCCAAAAAGAAAATGAATGAATAAATGAATATTATATTCGTGTAAAAGGCCCATTGGAAAAGCTGCAAAGTAAAAAAAACAAAAACAAAACAAAACAAAAAATGTATAAATAAATTTGTATAATTATTTATTTCAATATAGTTCTCGCGTTTCTTTGTAAATGTGAAATTCTTATGTTCAACAGGTTTACCTGTAGGCCTATTTCTGGATAGGTATGTATACTTCTTGTAACAAAATCAAAAAGAAAATTTGTTTTGTAAATAATTTCTTAGAACGTTTTAAAAACAAAGCTTGGCATTGTATTTTAGAAATGTATTCAAAGTAAAAACAAATACTATTTTAAATAATATTAATTTTTTTTTAAATATAGTATTTACTTTGTTGACATTCACATTTATTACACAAATTATTTCTTTAAAAATGGCATGTTCGAAAGAATACAATTTTTGTTAATCAACTGTTACAGACAAATGTTGTATGTACATGTATGTACAAATGTTTTGTGAAGCTTAATGCTGTGTTCACACCAGACACGGTACACGCAGATAAATTGTGATATTCACTATTTTGTGCTTTATGTGCTATTCTGAAAAACAGCGTAGATTCGTTTGAAGCCGTGCCTGAGTCCACTAGATCCATTCTGAACTGCAGGGACACCAACAACAGGTGCTACGTCATAATCACTCCCCTACAAGTGAAAGCTCCTGACTGGTAAATGTGGCACGAATGTCCGCTGAAGTTCAGATTTTCCAAATCGAGCGATTCGTGCAAAATGTGCAATACGAGCTAAGTGCATCATTTGCGCCGCCTGATTCACGCATATTGTGCCGCAGGATGTCTATTCACGGCTTTGCATTGACAACATGTAAATCATTCGCGCTTGACACTTCTTCCGCGTCTGGTATGAATGCAGCATAACACTGAAGCAGAATTTAAACACACATAAAGCTTGTCAACTTTCATTTTGTACCTTAATCAGACAATGCACTGTAATTTCACTGCCAGCAATACAGATTTAGTCGCAAGAAGACGCAAACCTAATGGAGTTTGAATCTTTTATTATTGGTGTTACACAAATCAAGCAGCAGAATTTCGGGGCTCACAGGCCAGCTGCCACTCCATCTACATAATATTTCAATTCACAACAATGCTAAAACCTTTCACAAATTAATTTAGTGATAATTATATTCACATATGTATACATAAAAAGACAATTTCAAAGTCCACGTATAAAAAAGACAACATAAAAACTAACAAGATTTAGTGCAAAGGCAGAAACTGTAAAAAATCAACAACTATTCTTATTTTTACAATTTTCAGTACAAAAAAAAAAAAAATCTGTGAGGTTAAAGATGTGTGTCTGCGATGGGGATCCGCCGCAGCTCGACGATCTGAGAGTTCGCCATGCTTCCTCCATCATGACTGCCGTGAATCGACTCGTTGTCACTCACATTAAGGCCAGAACCTGTGCAGAGACCGAGCATTAATTACAATATCTGGCCTCTTCTAACAAATAATATGTGGGCCTGCATTCACAAAACATCAAGGTTCAGTATGTGTTGAACACGGAGGGCTCTGTTTTGATGATCCATTCACAAAGTCCAAAGTGCAGGGCGCAAACGCATTAAGGGCGTGTCAGAATCCACTTTTGCTATTTTAAGGACGGAAAAAATCCGCTTTGCGCCGTGGCGCATGGTCTAACAGGGTTGAGCTTATTCTCTTAATGAGTTACAGGTGTGTTTTGAGAATTAAACAATCAGAGTCTCAGCTCCTATTCCCTTTAAGAGCCAGTTGCGCAGCGCCATGGTGCATTTGGTATTTACATGGCGGACTTTGTAAGTGGAAAAAGCTGGAAGGGCATCCGCTGCGTAAAACATGTGCTGGATAAGTTGGTAGTTTATTCCTCTGTGGCGACCCCAGATTAATAAAGAGACTAAGCCGAAAAGAAAATGAATGAATGAATGTACATTCTGTGTTCATCAAGCAACGTGTAAGCGTTTGGACATGCATTGGCGCATAGCTACAACCAACAACTAGCTCTGCGCTGGATTTAGAAAAGCCTTTTAGTTGGTAATTTTATTATTGGCATTATTACTGAGCCTGCCAAATCCCATATCAGCCAATATCATGCACATAGTTAATAAGCACAGCAAAAAGCCATAGAAATGATAAATGCCGCACCTACCCTTAGCTTAAGACCTCTCTCTATTCATTAGCAAAAGTTTTCAAAGCATCTTAACTACGTTTTAACACTATAAATACTGACGTTTTTAAATTTTGTAATTTAAAAACTTTGTAAAATATACCTATGTATCTAAAATACCCTGGCTTTACCTAAATGTGTGTACATTTCTTTCTAACATTGTTATATTATTAAAATGACAACACACAAAAGAGTTCTGATTATTTCTATCTTGAACTACCATAGCAGTCAAAATGACTGCATAGATTCCAGTGTGTCTGTGTGATATGTGTGCCTCTGTTGCCTAGCCTTTCCTGCTAAAAAAAACATTTCTTCCTCATAGCAAAAACATAGCTTTACTTCAGACATGTCTTTCAAAACAACATATTCAGTGTCGCAAAACTTGCTCTTCCACTTGTGAAGTGAAAGTATGGTGCGCAGCTCCGCAGACCGTCTAGTACCTCCCCACATAGCAAACAGATTTGGCCCAAATGTGGCCTCATTATGGCACTGCTGGCGTGTTGTCGGCACTGGCATGCATAATGTCAGCCGAATGTGGGCCATGATGGCACTGCATGCATGACGGCAAACTACATTTGGGCCAGTTGTGGATGGGAGGTATGTGGCCCAGATCATTGCTCATATTGTTTAGGTAACATTAGTCTGGGTTATGGCTCAGTTTTTGGGGTTTCTGGTTAAAGTATAAACTTATACCCAAGTAGAAAATGTTTTCTGGCCCAGCTCCAGGCCACACAATAACTTTTACTTTGGCCCAAGTACTGTAAATAATGACGGTCCTGAAGTGGCCCGTAACTGGATTAAAAACAAGGGCCACACATGGGCCATAACCGGCCTGAATCAATTTATTACTCTTAACTGGCCCTGAACTGGGCCAAAACAGGTTTGTTATTGGTACCGATTCTCAGCTAACCTCATAACCCAGCCTAATGTTACCCAAACAATGTGAACAATTGCTACACTGATCTGGGCCACACACATCCTATCCACAACTGGCCCAAATGTAGTTTGCCGTCATGCATGCAGTGCCATCATTGCCATGCATGGCCCACATTCGGCTGACTTTATGCATGCCAGTGCCATAATGAGGCCATATTTGGGCCAAGACTGTTTGCTATGTGGGTACCTAAAAACTGATACCAATAATAAACATGTTTTGGACCAGTTCAGGGCCAGTTAAGAGTGATAAATTGATTATGGACCATGTGTGGCCCTTGTTTTTAATCCAGCTAAGGGCCACTTCAGGACCATCATTCGTGGCGGTTCTTGGGCTAAGGGAAAAGATAATGTGTGGCCTGGAGCTGGGCCAGAAAACATTTTCTATTTGGGTCGTAGACATTTATAGGCTGCATTACCAAAAAGATTGCATTATTAGGGTAATGATTTCATAAAATATGGTGACAGACTTTCAAAGCTTAATTCTAGTATCTCAAAAGAAGCTTTGAATGTAAATGACTTGACAATATGACGTCTTATATGAGAAAGGTCAGAACGACCACTGTGGCCATTCTAGTAGTTCTAGAATTCTGGTAGTTTTAGTCTTAAAAAGAAAACTAAAAGCTTTTGTCATTATTAAGAAGAACTATCAGTGGTAAAATATAATAATGTGTGAATACAGGCCCTGGTTTTCATCAAATATGTTGGTAAGACTTTATTTTGATGGTCCGTTTGTTGACAATGCATCTACATGCCAACTAATTCTCATTAGATTATAAGTAGACTGTTAGGTTGGGGTTAGGGCTGGGGTTAGGGTTAGTGTAAGTTGACATGTACTTGCTAAGTTACTTATAGTCAGTTAAATGTCTGTTGAAGGAGCATATAAACAGATATTAAGCAGACCGTCTACAAATACTCTAATGGACCATCAAAATAAAGTGTTACCAAAATGTTTATTGTATTGCTAAATATCTGGAAGGATTTAGCTGCATATTTGAATAATGTAATGTACCAGTTTTTAAGGCAAATATGAGGTCATCGAACTCCTGCGACTCCTCGTCCTGCACCAGACCGCTGTTGATGAAGCCTCCTTCAGTGATGTAGGCCTCATCCTGAGGACTGGGTTTGAAGATACTACTCGGTTGACTGCTGGGCCTCAGCGAGGTTCTTTCCCAGTCTGCAGAGATCTGCAAAACAAGACAAGAAAAGATGTTTAGATGTCTTTACAACTAAATAATGACCCCTTTTCAAAGCATCATTGCATTAAAAGAGACTTTTGTAGTTAGTTTGAGCTCAAAGGACGCACACAAATCAAGCCTGAATTTTCTGGTGTGTCCAGGGCAGGGGTCATTCACAGGGTACCAGAACTTCCATGTCTATAGAGTTGTACTGAAAGGTGATGCAGAGTTCACATTTTACAATGAATTCTGTTGTAGTTGTAGATGGGAATGGGGGGAAATATTTCTGTTTCTTTAGGAGCAAATCATTATATTAAATTATGCCAACTTCACATGTGATCAGAAATGTCGTAAATACATGTTTCCTGGTCGGAAACTGGACTTGAATGGCTTCTCTTTGTGTATTTAGTTCAGGAAAACACAATATTCTCTGAGATAGCAGAGTGTCTGTGTTGTGCGTGCTATGAATTTTAAACATTGCAGAGTGGAGAACAGTTTCTGATACTTTCCACAACAGCTACATAAGCTTATTTTGTAATTTAAGTGTATTAGGTGTATTTTTAATAAATAACCATTTGAAGCATATTTATGTTTTAGAAACAATGAAATTAGCATGCTTTTGGAAACCAGAATTGTCAGCAATTAACCTAATGAATGCTTGTCAACAAATGGGATGCTAGGTTAAATTAAAAATGTATTTTTAATTTTTATTTTTAAAATATCTTCAACAAAGTTTGGCTTTATTATGATTTCCCCAAGAAATAGGCATAAATAAACCCAGAGTTCTTTCTGCTAGCATGCGAAGACTGTATTATTGATTTATAGACTGTATGATTGAATTTCTAAAGAATTATGTGAGACTAGATTACCATTCATTCATTTCCTTTTTGGCTTAGTTCCTTTATTAATCTGGGGTCGCCACAGCGGAATGAACCGCCAACTTATCCAACATTTGTTTTATGCAGCGGATGCCCTTCCAGCTGCAGCCCATCACTGGGAAACACATACACACTTATTCACACACATACACTACGGACAATTTAGCCTACCCAATTCACCTGTACCGTATGTCTTTGGACTGTGGGGGAAACCGGAGCACCTGGAGGAAACCCACGTGAACGCAGAGAGAACATGCAAACTCCACACAGAAACACCAACTGACCCAGCCGAGGCTCGAACCAGCGACCTTCTTGCTGTGAGGTGACAGCACTACCTACTGTGCCACTGCATCGTCCGAGACTAGATCAATAGACTGGAACAAGACTACGCTCAAACAGAAATAGCTATTTTAATTTGTAATATTTTTTGTGTCCAGTTAGGACTGGGCGATTAAAATTTGTATCAATATTTCTTAACCGAACACCAATGTCAATATCGATAAAAAAAAAAGATTCGGCATATAGTTTCGATATGAAGTGCAATAGTTTCATTAAAATGTGGCTGCTGAGTGTGCACCTTGGAAGCAGTGCCAATAAGCTTTGTCATTTGCAATGGAGGCATGTGACTGGCATATAGGAGCAAAGCATACATGTTGTACAACTTTTCCAAACTCTGCATGTGCACAGCAATTCACATAAGTAGAACTAACCAATCTGCCTCACACTTTGTATGGAATATACACATTTCAGTAATAATGGCAGACTAATTACCTTAGACAACCACAGCGCACCCAAACGCTGCAGTGCTTTTTTAAGGAATCCACGTGCACACAATTGTCACTTCAGATCAGAATAACAACACATGCGAAAATGAGTGCGGTGGCTAGCAGCAGTGGGGAGATTGTAAATAAAAAAGCATTGTAAGGAAGTTGCCTTTTAGGTTTCTTTTCTTGTGCATCCCAGCCACTAGCACCCCATCTGAAAGATTTTTAGCATAGGGGGTAATATAGTCATTCAACTTCACAACTTGTAATGTTCAGCATGTATTTGAATAATAATGGTTAGTTCATTTACTTGAAAGCTCAGATTTGATTACCATAATTTGTGATGTTAACAGGGTTTGAGGTTTACTGTATCATTATTGATATCGTAATATTTTTTTTGCAATATCGCCCAGCCCTATGTCCAGTATTACAGTTTTATTTACATTGTTGCATAACTGAGCCTTCAATTGTCATTTATAAGGAAACTACAAAGCAAAAATAGCCCTTGCTTTAAATGAGCTCACAAAACTGTAGGAATTTGTGAAGTTTATTTATAAACTAATTTCGAGAACATCACATGCTTCTGATTGCTCACAGCTGGTCCTGCATCAGCTCTCGATTGATTCATCACTATAAATAACCAGAGTTTTCTTATCTCAGTATCTTCGTCTTAAAGAATCCCCCCCAACCCACTCCTACTCCCCCTTCTTTCCAGATGGGCGATTAGCACTGTTGCCTCACAGCAATAACGTGTCTAGGTTGAAGTCCTTACTAAACGAGTTAACATTTCTGTGTGGAGTTTGCTCGTTCTCCTCGTGCTCGCATGGGTTTTCCCCGGGTTCCCCGGTTTCCTCCCACAGTCCAAAAACACGCAACATAAGTAAATTGAACATACCAAATCGATTCCATAGCCAAGCTTTTAGCAAGTGTACATCTCTTCTTAGCCATTCTATTAGCCAAACATAAGTTCATCGAGATCTACCTGAGCTCAAACTCCCCTCTCACCCTGCAAATGGGAGGGAGCCCAGGGCTCGAGGATCTCTTGAGCTCAGGGCTCTCTCTCTGGACAGCATGCCTAACAAGCTTAATTATCAATCATCAGCTAAGTGTGAACTCTTAAAATTTCCATGAAGCATTTATCAACATATAGAATAACTATAACTACATGGCTAAATAATAAGCTATATAAATGTTAATTTGAATTGATTATTTATAATTTACTTACTAATTCTGAATAATTTTAAAAGCCATCAACTACTCTTAAATAATTTTGTAAGTAATGCAGTGGTTAATTTAGTAATAAACATGTTATTATTAGTATTAAGTAATAAAAAGGTAATCATTAACAAAGTATGAGAATCCAATCGTTAAGCACAACATACATCTGCTTAAAGTCTAGAATACTGTATTTGTAGCTGTATTTATAAACTGCTTACCAATGCAAAGTTAACACTTAACAAATGATGAAAAAACTGTTGGTTAATGCTTAATAAATGATTTATAGTGTGCAGTTATTATTAAGTGATACTAAAATATCTACAGCAGTTCACACATTTTAAATATTCTCACATGTAAGAGACGCACACAACAACAATAACAAAATACACTGCTAACTTTTTCATGACATAAATAAATAGTCATTTGATTCATCAACGTAAAGAACAATTAGCCTCATTAAAAACTACATTGTGAAACAGTACATCCAGCCTGCCCTGCCTTTAATGTGCTTCCTAATAGCAGTGGCTTCACTTCCTTTTGGCTGGGTGTGTATTTTTTTTGTTTCCCAAGAGGACAGAGGGAGAGGTCACTGCAGTCCCCCAATGTCCCAGGCACCTCATTCTGGTACAATAGCCCATCAAGAGTCCTGTGATCAGGACAGAATGTACGCTGGCTGAACTGAGCACCGCCAGGCACCCAGTCATGTCTGTTTAAAGAGGTAGAAGAGACCACTAGCCCTCCTTTCCTCTCTCCTCCTCCTCCTCCCCTTGTCTCGAGGCCACATGTGACACTACGAGACACTTTAAGCCATGAGTCAATGCTCTCATGAACAAAAAAATAGGATTAGTTTTGTTTCCCCAAGTCTGGCCTAGAGGTTAGAGGGCCTAAAATGAGAGTCCTGCCTCAACCTTATATAATAATCCACCCATACTGAGGTTTCAAATTAAGATTCAGTTTGAGCAAGAAATTGTAGCATCAACACACTTAGTGTTTATTTAGAATAAAGTAACTTTGGCTGAAGAAAGGTATTATTTCATTTAAAGTTATAATGGTGGCTTGAGAAAGCCAATATACTGTTGCACTACATAAACTTACTATTCTTCTTCCGTCTTCTTCGACTTTTTTTAGAACGCATCTCCTCATAAACCGTTCATAATACAACCACCAAACCAACTCCAAACTATACTGAATTAAGTTGCTGTATCTTATCCAACTGATTCAATTTACGGTTTTCCGAAAACTGACCTGGAAAATTAGAATTTAACTCAGACTACCAATCTGCCAATAACTGATGGCATTTCAATTTACTAGCCACACCCTAGCAACCACTCATGGCACCCTAGCAACTGTCCCATAGACTTGTAAAAAACTGCCATTGACTTTACATTGGACATACTAATAACATTTCAATCCATACTAACAACAATACACTAATCCATACTAGAAACATACTAACAGCATACCAATCCATACTAGAAGCATACTAATGGACATACTAATCTTCTTAGAAACATACTAACAATATAATGTTTGAGTTTTCCGGTCCCGATTTCAACAGCTTATAAAAGGAAGAATGATGAAAGAGAAAGATGAGGGAGGACCAGGCCTAGAACTTATGTTTGGTTTTGCTTTCAGTTTGGTGACAGTCATGTGTGAGAGCATACATATTTTATTGTGCTTGTTTATTTATTAAAGTTATTGCGCTTAATACTCATTGCCTTTCCTCAACACTGTCATGTTGTTTAAAGGAGGCAGATTGTAAATAGGGGTGGGAATCTTTAGATTATAATTCTGGGAGTCATGTTTCAATTCCAAAAATGATTTTTGACTTACATGGTTTCCAATTTCTTTGCCTGTGCATCTTTCCGACTACATTTTAACCAGAATTAGAGTTTCTATGCTTGTGTTTATGACTGGAATCTACATAAGACATTACTGCCACATTGTAAAACCCAACAGTCAACTTCATCAAGTGAAATGAGTGTAGTTAACTCAAAATTTACTGAAAGTTAATTTTACTCAGTTTTGAACTCAGTGTTGAAGTAAATGAGTTAATTAAATACATCATTACTTCAACTTAAATGGGGTAAGTTCACAGTACTCATATAGATTAGTTTTTGTTTTTTTTACCAAAATGGTTTGTAGCAATCGGTTTCCTCAAACGGTTTGAGTTGCCTTAACTTATTGCGTTTTACAGTACTCAGCTGGTTTGAGTTTTACTCAAGGCAACCTCCCGCTCTCCCTTGTGAAGCAAACACGGAAGTAACTGAAACTGCAATTCACCAAAATTCCGCTAGTCCTGTCTCTATAATAGCGCAAATTTCGATTGACTAATTTACAGCAGAAAATTCATTTATGTTCTAATTTACAGCAGAAAAAAATGTGTTCACAGCCTGATACAAAGAATGATATTGGTTCATATAGCTAATATTACCCTTCATGATAACTGTGAAGGGGGTGAATATTTTTATAACTCAACCGTTTCATTTATATTAAGTTATATCATGTCTGCATAATTAAGTGTGTGGCCACTTGAGTGACAGCTAGGTCTCGCTGGTCTCCGTCACTTCACCTCAGCTGATTCCGGCTGATAAGCCACTGAACTCGGCTATACATCATATTTTTGTTTTGTTTTATTTGGCTTTACACAGTCAGTTGCTTTTTGGAATTAGTTCCTACAATTATCAGATGATACGGCATGCTTTGCGCACTTAATTGTACTCACAAACCATTCACGTGGCCTCCATTTCCTAGGTGAGGGAAATGATATACTTATACCATCTCTATAAATGTATTTGTTTTATTTATGATCCTTTATCATTTATGTTTTTCTTTAGAACTTGAATACACTCCGGAATGTGACAGATGGATTAGCTGTAGGCTCTAAAACTCTAAGTCATCTGAAACGTTGTCATACAGTATTATGCCTGGATTTCATAAATAGCCTTGCATTTACTAACACAGACTATATTTTAAGTGTTTTGAAGTAATTTGCATTTTCCTCCTGTAGAAAAAGATCATAAGAACAATGCTGAGTGGCTCAATATATTACAACAGTGTTTTTAAAAAACACTTTATTGATATAGTATTCAACCAATCACATGTGGTCAGAACACAAACGAGACGCAGGCAATAAAGTATTAAGTATTTCTCCCAAAGAAAAGCCCATCTAAGAAAATGCTGGCATGCGTCTGTAGCTTCGCTCACTATCCGCCTCTTTACCCTTGTTTGGTATCCCCAGTCGGTGCGATGAAGCGCAAACAAAATTGCGACGGTTGGCCGAGCCTACTTGTAGCTACTTTTGCGTTCTTCAGAAACCTATGGGTGACGTCACGGATACTACGTCCAATTCTTTTACAGTCTATGAATGTACTGTGCTCAAATTGCTTCATTTACTTAATTTGATTAAGTTCACAGTACTCATTAGGATTAGTTATTGAACTTAAATGGTTTATTGCAATCGGTTTCCACAAATGGTTCTTATTAACAAAGTTGAATTTATATTCAGCACGAACAAACTCTTAATGTAACATTAAAATGGTAGATTGCAAAGACTGAATTGGAGTTTTTGTTTAATTCTTTTAACAAAAATGTCTTTAAAGCAAAAAGTTTATATAAACATGATTTTTGGAAATTATATTATAATAGATATTAGCTCAGAACTACACAGAACTTGTTTGAATAGCAGTACACAATGCAAGTACTGAGCACTTTCTTTTAATGTTTCTATTGTGATCAGTGTTCATGCTTCACGTTAATGCCATCCTGTCCACATTCTGTAGTCATTCTAAAGCCGGTTCACATATTGGACAATAACAGCAGCCCTATGCTACGGCTAGCTCTACACTATGATGACTCGAGGTTTAGGTTTATGGTGCGGCAGGAATTTGAACAGTAGACACTGGATGAGAAGCGCAGTGCCACAGCATGTCTTTAAAACTCTTAGATTTCTCTATCTTTATCCAAATTAGGAGAATTCTGCAGTACACGTACATCCACCTGTCAGTGCTTATTATTTATCTGTTTCTCGTTCACACCCATGCAGTCCCATACCATTGCTATCTAATTTGAACAGAATCGATTCAGAACTTTTGAGAATCAATTCATCATCGCTAGAGAAAGAATGGTGATGCACCGATGAATCAATTTGTTTCTCCCACCCCTGACATAAACCTAACTCGTGTGAATAAATAGTGAAGTGTAGTGTTTTTCCTGTACATTTTATTTCTAACCAGCTGCTAAAAAGACTAAAGCCTAGAAGTTTCCAGTGAGTCTGCAGACATTGATTAGTTGGTTCAGGTGTGTTTAATAAGGGTAAGAACTAAATTTTTCCAGCCAGAGGCCCTCCATGAACAGGATTGTCTACCCCTGATGTAGAGTCTTGCGAACAACTTTGCATGCTAATGCTGCAAAGATGCAGACTGAAGGAAACCGAGATATTTTCTTTCTAAATATCTCCTCTAAAAGCCTTTCATGATCCCTGCCCATCTTTCCCAGGAAGTGTACGGTCTCTTCACAGTCCTCTGTCTTCCCTTTGCACACACCCTCGTTCCCGGATCTGTGAAAAGTTTACATTGAGTGCTCAGAGGAATGTGAGCTTCCACACCAGGCCTCTTTATTACATAACACTTCTTCAGACCCATTGAACAAACACAGGTCTGAGAGTCCTCTGCCTCAGCTCCAGGACGATAAATAGGTGCTTATGCAAACATGCATGAATCCAAAGCCTAGCAATGTTAAGTCACAAATAAGTGGTATGAAATGCTGTCAGATGCAGTGGTGGAAAGAGTACTGAAAAATATTACTCAAGTAAAATTACTATAACTTGCCCAAAAATGTAGTGCAAGAAGAGTAAAAATGTATCTGTTGTAAATATTACTCAAAGTATGAGTGAAAAGTAGTCCTTTTAAAAGTACTCAAGAGTGGTAAGTAGTGAGTATTACGCTGTGAACGGCTTACATGCAGTTTGTGCATGTGTGTGAAAACGTAATATTCTGCAATTTCAGTCATCATACAGTAGGCATCCTTCATCAAAACAGTCACTTTTTGAATGATTTTGGACATCTTCTTGGACACTTTTATGCGTCCAATTGGTTTGCTGCATTTATAAAGTGCCCATGTCTTAAAATTGTTTAGGATAATGCGGTTTTATTTTCTATGTGATTTGATTGGACAGGAATCGCAGGACTGATTTTTCTAGCCAATCCCCACAGATAAGAAAAGAATTAGTGACTGAAGGTAAAAGTAGTGCAGGTTGAAGGAAAATAGTGGAGTAAAAGTACAGATACAGCACTAAAATATACTCAAGGACAATAAACGTACACATTTTTAAAACTACTTACTTAATTACAATATTTTAAGTGTTTGTAATTTGTTACTTTACACCACTGGTCAGATGCCACTGCCAAAATAAGCATAAGTATTAATAAGAAAAATGCCTCAGGAATCTTGGTAGGGGACGTACCTCTTCCATGGCACTGATGAGGTTTTGCGTAGACTTGCTGATTTCTCCTCCGCCGACAGTAGCTGCACCGGTGCTCTGGTAAATGGAGTCTGGGCTGCTGTGACCGTTCATCTCCACCGTATAGGTTGCCTTACCAGGCCAGAAGAGCTGATTATGCATGACGAAGTACACAGAAAACACATATAGACCCTGAAAGAGATAAACAAACAAACAAACAAAAATAGTTAGAAGAGTTCAACATGCTATCACATAAGAGTAATATAAATACGAAGATTTTGCATTATCCTTGTTGGTCAATTTAAAAGACTTACACATAGGTGGAGTAAGGATAAAAAATATCTGTCAATAATCTATCATAAAAGTATCTTTTTGTAACTTTTATTAGCAGATTTCTTTTCGCGCATCAATCCTGATGATAAAAGCAAAAATCATTCCTTTTAAGGGGTTTGTTCAATCCCTCAAAAATAAAATGACGTCATTGGTAGCTCATCCTCCACTTGTTCTAAACCAGTTTGAGTTTCTTACTCCTTATAAACACAAACATATTGAGGAATTTTGAAAGAACAGCCCTTGACTCGCATAGTATTTGTTGTTTCTACTATGGAACAACAAATAACAATAGCTGATATTTTCCAATATGTTTTAATTTTTAAAATCTTGTTTTATGATCAGAAGGAAAAAAAAAAAAACATAAATGTTTAGAATGTTGAGAAGAGTGACATTTTTTTCATTTATTTTTTTTTTTATTTCATTTTTGCATATAATATCTCTTAAAGGATTTTAACTCTTTAAATGATCAATTTGCAAAATTCCACTCACGCACAAGCAGTTTTTTAGTATACTTTAAGTACAAAACAAAGTCTGATATGCATAATGTACTAAGGATACCACAAAATTATTTGATGCAATGTGTATTTATATAGCACATTTATCGTGTATGGCCATACACCCAAAGCGCTCCACAATCATGAGAGGAGGGTCTCTCCATTCCACCACCAGTGTGCAGCATCCACTTGGATAGGTGGAGTGGAGAGACAGTGATAGAGCCAATTCGGTGGATGGGGTTGGTTGAGAGGCCATAATGGGTAAGGGCTGATAGAGGGAATTTGGCCAGGACACTGGGGTTACATCCCTACACTTTACAAGAAATATCATGGAATTTTTAATGACCACAGACAGTCAGGACCACATTTTAGTTTCTCATCCGAAAGATGGTGCTCACTGACAATATAGCGTCACGTTCACTAAACTAGGGTGTTAGGAACCACACAGAATGCAGGTTGAGTCCTGCCCGAGGCCTCTTCCCGGTGGGACATGCCTGGAACACCTCCCTTGGTAGGCATCCAGAAGGCATCGGAACCAGATGCCCGAGCCACCTCAGCTGATTCTCTTAATGTGGAGGAGCAGCGGCTCTACTCCGAGCTCCTCCCGGGTGACAGAGCTCCTCACCCTATCTATAATGCGCCCTGCCACCTGCAAAGGAAACTTATTTTGGCCACTTGTATCTGAGATCTTGTCCTTTCGGTCATGACCCAAAGCTCATGACCATATCCATGATCCTATATGAACCTTATCGTGGTTTGAGTGCTTGAGTGAACCTGGCCGGGCTTAGCCCGAAGGATTGACGTGGGACCATCCTGCTGCAGGCCCACCACCTGCAGGGGGAGCCGTAAGGGGCTGCTGCATTGTGAAACTTGTGGAGGTCGAAGGTTAGGACCACAACAACCCTATCGTCAGCAACAGAAAATTTCCTACTTCTCTCTCTTTTAATTTTTTCTTTGCTTTTTTATTATCATTATTTATTTGACTTAATACATCATGCTGCCAACCTCAATTTTCAGTACTGAGATGTTGATATGCTTAATTTGTAAAATGAATGCACACTATATATTGTTTATTAGGTTATAGTATAGTTATTTTTTTTATTTTTATCAATGTTGTACTGTTATATATATATATAAGTCTTTTGATAAAATGAAGCACACATGTCCATAAAGATGCATGTTTTGCTATATTATTAATATATACATAGTTAACAATATCTTCACTTAGATTATTACTTTTTTTAAATGCATTTTTTTCCTAAAGACAAATAATGTGAAAACATAAAATATATCATGCATGCATTTTAGCCCAGCTGGAACAATTTATTACTCCTTATAATGCATATAGGAAAACAATTATATTGTAATAAGAATAAGAATTGGAAAAAGAATGAGAATAAGAACGAGAAAGAGCTAATTTAATGTGTGACATTCCTATTGTGTTTGTACTGTTAAAAAAATCTCGACTGAGTCACTTATTTATACATTCCAGATGAGGTTTTGAACAGCATGACATCATTTGCCTGCCTCTGACATCAATGTCAATGAGGGTCTGGCCAACAGTAGATGACAGTGGACAGTAGCACCTAAATGAATATCACTGCGCACACTTGTGCCAAATATCTCATGAACACCACAAATGTTCTAACAAATGAGACACATGGGTGACAGACTGCAGGTGGAACAGAAGCCAGAGGGGAAAAGTGCTGAGCTTTTGAGAATACAGTACATCTGATGAAAAATAGAGAATGTTTCAGAGGAATAGAGACTGAATAGTGTAATATGAGCTCTTAAGTTTAATTAAAGATTTAAATATTGTGGAATGTAGAAGTGGTTATATAGTATATGTAATTTATAGTATTACATTACATGTAAATAAATGTTATTTACTATGATTTAATATTATTACAAATAATTAAGAGCAGCTGTCCCATTCTGATGTACATATAAGCTACACTATAAAAAATCCTGGTAATCCTTAAATTATTAAGCTGAATCAAATAAACCTTATGAGTCCACTGAACTTATATTATGGCTTATATTATGTTAAACTGACTTATAACTGCTTATAACTTATATATACATATGCTGTCATAACTAATTGTTCATATTATTTTTTACAGTGCACTTTATATACATACATATATAATGCAAGTAAAATGTCTATACTAAATGTTTTATATAACTTTGTAAAAATAAAAAGTCAAAATATGGATAAAAAATCCCATTATCATTTAGTGTAACAGATCTATCTATTTGAAAGAAGCAATATACTTATTTTGAACAGTATTATATATATATATATATATATATATATATATATATATATATATATATATATATATATATATATATATATATATATATATATATATATATATATATATATATATATATATATATATATATATATATACTATATAACTACTATATAATATTATAATATATATACAGTATATGTGTCTATATATGTGCTCGTGGGTACATAAGGCTGCACTGTGCAAAATGAACCCTACAGGGAGGTACTGCTGACTGGTTTGCTGTTGCAACATGCATATATGTACAGTATATAAATATATATAAATAATATATAAGTATGGAAGTATGGAAGTATGGAATATATATTATATATATATTCCATACTTAAACTTCTGTGACTCCGCATCAATAGCAGGAAAAGTAAGTAGAAAGAAACACGCACACACACACTCACACAAAATAGAGAGTATTGATTTTCAGGCCTCATTTACAAGCTAAAAGTCAGCAGCCTGTGCTCCACTGAGCAGCTTTATCACTGCTAGCTGAAAGACACACAAATGTCCAGAGGCCAGAGCAACATGCTCAATTACTTCTGCAAGTTACATAACTGTTCTCAGGTCAGAACAGACAGGTGTGCTTTTTACTACCTGAGATACAAGGGAAATGAGTTTGCACCTTGTAAGAAATGGTGTGGAAGAAAAAAAAAATCATAATCATACACTCACTCATTTTCCTTCGGCTTCGTCCCGTTATTCATCAGGGACCCCACAGCGGAATGAACCACCAACTTATCCAGCATATGTTTTACACAGTGGATGCCCTTCCAGTCGCGACTCAGTACTGGGAAACACCCATACATATTCATTCACACACATACACTACGGCCAATTTAGTTTATTCAATTCCCCTATAGCGCATGTCTTTGGACTGTAGGGGAAACCGGAGCACCTGGAGGAAACCCACGCCAACATGGGGAGAACAATGCAATGAGTATAAGTTATAATTGTAAATCAAAATAAGTTATTTTAATTTTGATACATTTTCACATTTATTTACTGTTGTATTGCAAAACTGAATATTCAGCAACATAACTCTTGAATTTTCAAAAATATGCAAATTGTGGACAGTTAAAAAATAGGGTTTGGGACCTTTCATATGCTGCAAAACAGTTGCAGGATGACACTGTATGTCTGTAACAAAATATAAAACATTCAAAGTATTTTAAACAGCCACTTAAGAGCTAAAATGTGCTGTCCATGTATGTGGTTCAATTTGTTGTGCTTTGATTAACAAAATTTTAGCATTGATATGAACTTTGTTGGAACAATGCAAGTTTTTATTACCTCTTTAGATCTATTTAAATAATCATTCCTGATTAAAATGATTTAAAATGCTGACCATACATTAATGAATGCTTGTGTTGCAAATTCTGCTGAATATTGAAGTATAAACGTGGTGATTGAATGAATATTCTGATTTCCTGCATTCAATTTAGTTCTGTGCACTGCTGGTGATCAACGTTTCCATGAAAAATGTAATTGATTGGATTTATTAATTGATGAACACAGAGTTATTCAATTTAAAGGCTTAACTGGGTTAGTTAGGTTACAGGGAAGCTAGGATAATAATTATATAGCCAATTAAAAAAAAGAGGGGCCTAATAATATTGAATAAACAAACAAACAAACAAACAAACAAGTAAATAAATAAATAAAACAAAATGGCTTTTATCCCAGCTAAACTAAAAGAAATAAAAAGAATTAACCCTGTTAACATCACATGGGAAATATTTGAAAAACAAATACAATTTCACTAATAAGGGCTAATCATTTTGCCTTCACCTAGCTATGCATTTACTTGCTTGTTAAATTGAATTGTATTGATTATTATTATTTTTTGCACATTTTATTATACAACCTCACATCATCAAATTGACAGAGGTTAATATGAAGCTGTTTACAGGCAGGCTTCCCAATCAAGCAGCAATTACTTAAATGACATTACTGAAGTTTAATAAATTTAAAGCATCAGCCATTGATAATATAAGAGGACAAAAGCAGAAAATAAACATGGGCAAAATAAAACAGCACCCACACTGTAAAAAAACTTAAAAAAAAATAAAATAAAATAAAATACAAAAAAAAAAATTATATATATATATATTAAGGGTGTAACGATACGCATATTTGTATTGAACCGTTCGGTACGAGACTTTCGGTTCGGTACGCATTACAAACCAAGTCTAGTTTAGACTAACATCTAAAAAGATAAAAGAGAATAAGTACAAAATATAATGTTTTCAGTGCAGCAACCCTCAACAAGGCATCCCAAATGACATGGCAGACAACATGTTGCCTTCCCCGCTATCATGTTAAACAGTAGAACATCGCTTTTGAACTCAGAATATCACTTTATTAAAGCATGCGCTCATTACCAATCTTGCTGCCTTCTGTGTCAGCCAGCGCATGCTGGCTCCACCCCCATTGCCCAGCAACCCTGGACCCCGACACAAAACAGCCAATTTTAATAACCTGTTTACATATCACCACACCCGCCCACCTCCAAACACTACTCTAGTCAGGCACGTGCTACACCAGCTCGCAAAATGGCTAGTAACGTTAATGTAATCCCAGACATCCCAAGTCTCCCTGAAGTTTAGGGAGTCTCTCGCAAATGCAAATGAGACTCCTGGATGCCCGCAAATAAATGATGATCTTCCGGAAATCGTGCGTCTCCTCCCTGGTCCTTAAATACGTCGCACACCCCTCTACACCGCATCCCTCCCAGCTCTTCAGGTACGTTGGGCACAACTCACCCTCACCTCTCAGGTACATCGCATGCACATGCCTCCACCACTCTTCAGATATGTCCCGCGCACACGCCCCCATTTTAGCGGTAATATTTGAGCATATCAACTCATTTACACTGACATCACGGAATTCCCAACAGATTCCTACAGATTCGAGCAGGACAAAACAAATCACAGAGGCGATCGGTACATTTATAGCTGTAGATGTGAGAGATCTTAATCGGTAGTGGAAATTTCAGGTTTTAAGAAAATGTTAAATGTAATAGAACCCCGTTACATTATTCCTTCATAAGTCCATTTCAGTCAGATAATTCCTGCTTTCAGATCCACTAAAATGGCAGGTGACAGTCAAATCAAGCAGATCTGTGCTGTCTGAAGAAAAGGTGGACACTCATCTTTCTGAAAATAAAAAAAATTCTTAAAAATTTATTGAAACTGAGTTCCATATTAAAACTCAATTGTTCTTTTGTTTTTATTTGTTTAACTACTACAATATTATATTTAATTTTTATAGGAAGCTTTTTGGTTTTGAGTATAAAGAAGGATTTGTTTTATTTGCTGCTAAGCAGAAACCCCAGAAGTATAGCTCTATCACAGTTTAAAGTAAAAAAAACACACAAAAAAAAACAAGATCATACTTAAATGATGTTGGTTTTAATACATAAAAAAATTTAAATCAGAGAAATCCTCTGGCTTTTTTCTTTTTTTGCTGTATCGAAAACATACCGAACCGTGACACCACTGTGTCGTGTTGAACCGAACCGTGATTTTTGTGAACTGTTACACCCGGTACACATATGATCAATTAGTCCTGACAGCATATGTTTTTAGGTCATTGTCACTTATTAAACTAAGTTATCATGTTCTAACTTGATTTTATAAGTTATGCAACCTGTTTTAAGTCAGTTTAACAAAAGTTCAATGGACTCACAAAGTTAACTTGATTCTGCCTAAAAATTTAAAACAAGCAAGTCTTTTTTTTTTTTTACAGTGCATGAAAATAGATGCTTACAGTCTGATTATTAAGAAACAGACTAAAATGTTTGCAGGAAAGCAGTGCATGAATACTGAACGCTGTAAAATATTACACATATTATAAACGCTTGCTAAAGAATTCCTATGAGAATGGTCATGTTGTATTAACCATAAACCAGCACTGATCTCTGTCAGCCCTCCCACAAGTTTGTGAATATTTTCTAGAAAAGGAAGTCAAGTTTTGTTGAGTGCACTGTCTGCATTTCTATGTGGGCATGTAGAGTTAAGGAGTCAAAACAAAATGTTGGCACTATTCATGCTCTTTCTAGGTGAAGGGCATCATGTCCAGCCCAATCATGTTTTGGCTGTGTGAGAAAAAAAAAAAAAAACAGCTTCTCTGAACTGCGATTAGTCATCCTGTAATGTAGGACAAGCAGCACTGAAGCAGATCAAATATGTTGATTTTTGCTGTTTACACTAGCGGTGAAGGAATATTACAGACAGAAAACACTGATATGGGTGTTTTTATCATTTCTGCTGTCATTTCTGAGAGTTTTACTTAGGGTTTACTGAGAGTTACTTGTTATTTACGATTGTGCAAGTAAAAAATCACAAACTGTCATCTGAACAACAAGTTATGTCAATTTGAGTGTTGCAAACTCAGTGGCAACATGCTTTATAGGGATACTTCACCCAAAACATTAAAAGATGTCTTCAAACATGTGCTAACTTTGCAAAGGACAAATCGGGTAGAGCACATCCAGAACATATCTAGAGGTTTTAATTGTACTATGTAAACACGGAATTGACACCATACTTCATCAACGAGAAAAGTACTTCATTTCACAAGAAAAAAAGAACATTAACGCAAATTGAGACATTTACGCACATTTACTTCCATAGTATATATATATATATATATATATATATATATATATATATATATATATTATTATTTTTTATTTATTTTTTTTTTTTTTTTATGGAAGTCAGTCTTTTTTTCAAGTCAGTCAATTTTTACTTCGGCCCACTTCTTTCTCTGATAAATTTTTGAAGTTTGACATTTTCTCTAAAATGTTTGTATGAAATGCTCATATATAGATATATACACCGAACCGTAACACCACTGTGTCGTATCGAACCGAACCGTGATTTTTGTGAACCGTTACACCCCTAATATATATATATGTATATAGTTATTAAAATTATTATGTTTAGAAATGTGTTGAAAAAATCTTCTCTCCCTTAAACAAAAATTGGGGAAAAAATAAACAGGGGGGCTAATAATTCTGACTTCAACTGTATATATACATTTGATGTGCCTTCAATTATTTTCTATTATCAGCATTTTATAAAAAATTATATAATTTTATTTAAACTGAACATATATATATATATATATATATATATATATATATATATATATATATATATATATATATATATATATATATATATATATTCTTTTTAAAAATATTTCCTAAATTATGTTTAACAGAAAAAGGACATTTTCACAGTATGTCTTTTTTTCCTCAGAAGTAAGTCTTATTTGTTTTATTCCGGCTAAAATAAAAGCAGTTTTAAACACCATTTTAAGGACAAAATTATTAGCCACTTTAAGCAAATTTTTTTTTTCAATAGTCCACAGACCAAACCATCGTTATACAATAATGCCTTGCCTAATTACCCTAACCTGCCTAGTTAAGATAATTAAATTAACCTAGTTAAGCCTTTAAATCTCACTTTAAGCTGTATAGAAGTGTCTTGAAAAATATTTAGTCAAATATTATTTAATGTCATCATGGCAAATATAAAAGAAATCAGTGATTAGAAATGAGTTATTAAAACTATTATGCGTAGAAATGTGTTGAAAAAAATCTCTCTGTTAAACAGAAATTGGGGAAAAAAATAAACAGGGGATCTAATAATTTTTTACCTCAACTGTATATATATATATATATATATATATATATATATATATTCCCCCATCTACGGTACATGTCAATTGGGGAAGCTAAATTGTCCGTAGTGTATGTGTGTGAATAAGTGTGTATGGATGTTTCCAGTGATGGGTTGCAGCTGGAAGGGCATCCGCTATGTAAAACATATGCTGGATAAGTTGGTGGTTCATTCCGCTGAGTCAACCCCAGATTAATAAAGGGACTAAGCCAAAAAGAAAATGAATGAATGTATATATATATATATACATGGCTGAAAATGAATCTGTTTGTGATTGTAAAATTCTGCCTACTCAATGTCATTATGATAGTTATGCAATAGATTAAATCATTTAAATCTGAGCATGGCGTTCTTCTTCTTTTTATTCTTTATTACACAGTCCAGATGGTACACAGTTAATAGGACATCTGGTCAAGTGTTCTCTCGTTCCAACACTGCACTAATAACCACAGTCAACACTCATCTGGAGACCACAAGTCAAAAGATAAACAAACTCCCATCATCATGTGCTTTGAACATAGTCCACTTGCTCTTAAAGAGTCTGGCCAGTATCTTTAAGATGTTATGCAAGAAAGGCAAAGTAATCAATAGGCTGTAAAACAGCAGTATCTCTCTATGTTATCTAAAGCAGCCAGAGACTACAGGACATCAGCAGACTGCGCAGTGATAGTGAGGTGATAGTGAGAGTAATACAGCTCTATTCAAAGATAAGATGGCTGTTGCAGGACTAAATGCGAAGAGCATACAGGTCCCTTAAACATGGAGATTAACTGTTTCAATCTATCTTCAGGATTAGCATTTATCTGACACACTTAAGCTGTGAACTATTAAGTCTCAGCTTGTTGTGATTATAGGGGTCAGAACTGACCACAGGTCACAACTTTATCACTTTCGCACTAAGTTCAATGACAAGACACTTCAGAGATAAGATTAGATGGTACACTCAGATTATTTAACATCAGTTTCAACTTGCTCTGTTTTGTGGTTCATCAATATCCACATAACTAAGGCCCTGTTTACGTGAATACATTTACGTATACGCTTCGTTTACGGTTACGCCACACTACCCCGGAGTTATTAAGTGCCGAAAACAGAGCATTTTGAAAAAGCTGAAGTTTTTAAACACGTGTCAGTGTGGATGGGGGAAAATTGAGACATCTGAAAACGGAGGCATGGCTGCCGACATTCGGCATCTGATTGGGGCTTTTTCTCAATATCAAGTAGCCTACACAAAGTTCAGATTTGCATCCTTTCCTTGTAAGTTCAGACTTCACAAGTTTATAACGAATTCCTGAGGACACATCGGGTAAATCTTCAAATGTAACAGCAGTGTACTTTTATAATGTCATTCATTAATGGCTACGTTTCACTATACTAACAATAAAATTAAAACATGACATGTCTCTTTTCAATTTTATATTGACAACTTAAACATAACAGACACCAAAAAATGTTAAGGCATCATGTACATATTTATATGACCGTCATCTTCTCTGTATGCAAATTTATAACAAAACAGAGGCCAAAAAAAACTGCCTCCTTTCATTTTCATTGAAAAGTATGAAACATTAGGCTCTCTGTGTGGTTTTGGCTATATATGCTTAATATCAGGCTATATGCACACAATAAAGGCTATCAAAGGAAATGCATGGTGAATTACAAAATAGCCATCTCTTTTGCTGAATATAATAATCAGTAAGCTATCACTTAAATAATCAAAAATAATTGTAAAAGTATAAAGTACAATAAGTTTATACAATATAGGAAATAAAGGCAAGCGATCAGTGAAACTTGCGAAATCAGTGTATGTGGTTACACAAAAATATACACAAATTAATAAGTATTTTAACTTATCTTTGTGCTTGACACATTACCTGTGAACAAGTAGGCTAATAGATTCAAAAGACCGACTCCTTAGATATAGGTCTACGCAAGATGAATTATAGATTGCATTTAACAACTACAGAAAGATGAGTTCCAGCAGCAATGTAGAGATGGACTGACAGATATTCGGCTGCTCTCAGCCGGGCAGGTGTGCTCAGAGCTCCTGCTGACTGCCTGGAGCTCAGACACGAGGATACACTGAAGCAGCTTTCAGCGGATGCCCGAGTGTGTGTATGGTCACATGATATGCATTTCCAGCGGTGTAGAGTGGAGAGAGAGTTTTTTCAGAAATGCGAGGTGAAACGCCAGTGTGGATTGTTTTCGGTCGAAAACGTCGATTTACAACGAAAACGGATTAGTGTAAACGAGACCTAATTAATTATTAACTAGTTAACTAACTAACATACTAAATCAGTAATTTCAAAATTTATTGTGTTATAAAAGTTTTTTTTTGCTGTATCCCAAAACCTTGATATTTAATCTGGTATTTACTGCAATAGACAGAAATTTTATATTTTTTTATAAGTTTGAGGCTCCTTTTCTTGGAAATAGATAATTCAACTCTAGCCAAGGTTTCACAGAATGGGTCACATATACGCAGTATATATTAAGCTCTTCATTTTCAAATTCATGTTTGTTTATTAATTCTTTTCTATTTTTGTTAGCCTAAAATATCCAAAATACAAAACGATTCTCTTTTTTTCTAATGTTGGGTCATTTTAGAAAAAAAAAAATTAAAAAAACAAAACATTGATTAGGTTTTTTCTGCTGATAAAATAGTGCCAGGGTCATTTTTGACCGGCAAGTCATAAGGAGGGTGAAATAAAGCAAGAGTTATTATATGTGTTATATCTATCTGGGTGTTCTTGTGTTCTTACCAGAAAGATGTTGAAGATAACAAGGAGAATCAGCATCCATATATATCTGTAGGCCATGTGCAATCCTGCCCAAACGCACACCAGAGTCACCAGAGCAAACAGATACAGCATCATGGGCACCTCTGCAACAACAAACAACAAGAAATCGAGTTAAACCTCAATTGGGTTTGCATGATCAAATAAGCTCATTTAGATGGAGAGAGAAAGAGAATATATGATTTCTAAGGTGCAAGATGGCAACATTTGAAGATAATATATCTGTAGAAAACTCACAAAAGCTTTGCTCATCAATTTTCAGATGCATGCATGCTGACTGTGCTTTTTTTTTAACGTCTGCTGCATGCACTGATGCCAGCAGCCACGGGTGCTGTTTTCAGTTACAGAGTGGGCTGGCCAAGCATGCATCAGATTTTCCATAGTTCAGACTAGCTTTTCACATGCAGCTAGAACCCTTTGAACAGATTTCGCTTTGGCATAAGAGCCATGTGGGCACATTTATTGACCTGGGGCTGGAGTCCAAGATGGCTGCCAGCGAAACAAACAAACAAACAAACCCGATAAACAACAAAAGAGAGAATGAAGTGAGTTGTCTGATTAAGCGGGTCACAGTCCAGAGATTGTTCCGAGGTGAATGAGGGCAGCCATGGGCGCAAAAATACTTGGCCTAAGAGTGTTCTTCATGTGGGCAAACAATGCGTCTTGGTGCCAAGAGTCACTCAAGCTTTAACCAGGCTGAGTGATTTATTTTAACAACGGTTAAAAGATTAATTACTTAAACATTTAATCAGCTTCAGGAGGTGGGAGGAAAAATATGTGGTGCAAACACTCTGAGGTTCATTTTCGCATCAATATAATGTAATGATTTACTCATGATATAACAAGATCATGAACATAAGCACTACAGCACAGTGTTTTGTTATTGTGTATGTGAACGCTAGACACATAGTACTCACAGAATACATATCAAGAACTCAAATATATGGATGATGATTTGGGCCAATAGCTATGTTTACATGGACAATTTGCTATGTTTACATGGACACCATGATCTAACTGCACGACACCATCCTGCAATATGCAGTACACATAGAATCTTTTCTACATTGAAAGGAGTTTTTGTAGTAACCATCCATGATTATGATGTGCAAAGTTTCTATTTAAGAAACAGTTTCTAATTCTGCGAAGATGCAGCTGATCAACAACATAAACTACTATAACAATCATCAGACCTCTGATGCTGATTGTGTGCTTTATTCAACATTATTACATGGCTGTTTGGAATACTTGATTCTGATTGGTAGGCTGTAACATTCCAAACTATGTTATTCCAAGATAACAACCATTGTAAAACACAGGCTCATCCAGGAATCATCTTGACCATCAGTATCTCCTTGTGTAAAGTGGCAGCGCACAGTTCACTTCAGATTTTAAAAATAAAATGCATTAAAAAAAGACATAAAAACCATTATAAGCAGGTGTAAACCAACAAAATCAGAAGTCAGCATGTACTTTAATACTGTTAAAAAGGTTTAACATTTATAAAGGTTGGGCTGGGAGATAAAACCAGTATCGGTATTTATTGACCGAACATCATTGTTAATAATTATAAAAAAAGACTTTGGAATGAATTTTTTTGGTGTGAAGGCTATAGTTTTATTAAGTGCTTTTTACTTTTCTCCATAAACTTGCATCGGAGTTGCAGCAATAGTTTGTCCGTTTGTCATCCTCTGAGAAATTGGTTAATGGACGCCTAGATATGGGAGATGCCATAGAAAATGATGAAGAAAACCAAGCACTTGCGCTTGTCACTTCAGGTCAGAATAACAATACACGCGTAAATGAGTGCCGTATAGCAGCAGTCAAGAGATTGTAAATAAAAAGGATGTCGCCAGAGTAGCTTTTTGGTTTCTTTTCTTGTGCATCCCAGCCACTAGCACCCGATCTAAAAGATTTTTTAGCATAGGGGGTTATATAGTCATTCAACTTCACAATTTGTATTGTGGCAACACATATTTGAATAATGATGGCTTGTTTCTTTACTTGAAAGCTCAGATTTGATTATCATAATTTGTTTTGTTTCCAGAGTTTGAGGTTTACTGTATCATTAATATTCACACCTTATAGATGTTGATCTACCTTTATTATTGCACACACTTTGTACCATTTTATTTATCAAGTTTAAGAGTCTTACTAATGTTGGTAAATTAAAATAAATTAGTTAAATAAAAAAATCCTAATACTCCTAAATGTATTGTTAAAAGATAATCAATAATTATCGATATTGAATGATATGAAACATGACATCGAGATTGTTTTTGCAGTATCGCCCAGCCCTAGGTAAAACATGGACTAACCCAAAAAAAGCTGGGTAAAAAAAAAACAAAAAAAAAAAACATTTAAAGACTAAATAGACAAACAAATAATATTAAAGTCAGCTGCTGAGACTTTTATTTCAGTATGTTGATGTATTATCAACTGAAACAGAACACCGAGTAGGGTGTAGGGCTTTCTTTTTACACGTCATTCACATTCATAGTAGCAAACTATTGAACAAAATTACAAATAATGTGGCTAAAGCCATCAAAGTGACATCAACAGAGATGAACTGCCACTCCAAAAGCAGTAGCAAATGGTCAGACTTTGATTTTTTTTTTTTCAGTAAATTACCTTACACATCATTTTCACCTAAAAATAACTATGTGCGCTAGTAAAATAAACATTGCAAACTTACTTTTTACACACACTTTTTAAAATAAAATTCAAACTTCTTTTAGGTTACCTAATAATGCTTTTTTTTGGCTACACTAACACCTTTCGCCTGGCTACACTAACACCTTTCGCCCACCGGCGGTGTGTTTTTGATGTCTATGTTGGACACTGCCAGGCAAGGCTGTGACTGATAATTAGTGAGAGGGGAGGCAGTGTGTGATATTGTATCTTTCAGCAGGCTTTATTTGCATCCACTCACCTCCCCGACCTCCCGAGAACCCTGTTTTTAATTCCTCCATTTAATGAGGGAACAAACAAGTACGGCTCCAGAATGGAGAAAAGGCTGAGTCATCCATCATGCTCTCCTTTCATTACGTAAACACAGACTTGAGCTTGAGCACTCCAAACAATGGATGAAGACCTGCATTTCAGCTATCATTTGATTTCCAACTCAAACATCAACGCACTCATGAGGAAATTCACTGAACAAACAGAATATTAGAATATTACCATATTTACTTTGATGGCTGTAATTGATTGAACAATTGCAGGCTATCACATTAGCTGTATTTGTTGATTGAGGCACATTGGATTCAACAGCAGATGTGCAGGACACATGTTTAGGGGACAGGAATATTCATCAATTTAACCTTCACAACACAGTTACTACGTCCCTGATGAAGGAAAACAATCCCGCACACATCTGCAGCCTTGTTTACGTTGTCTAATCAAATTAAACAAGGCGAACACATCGCAAGTTCATGAGAGATTTCAAATAATCCTCAAGTTCTCTAAGCACCATTGTTGAAACGCATGCATGCACGACAGAAAAACAGCAAATGAGATTATAATTGGCTTTCATTAGACTGAACAAGGGTGAAGAGCATAAGTCTAATCCAATATCGGGCTTTCTTTAGGGACAAGATTTTCTGTTTGAGAACGTGGCATTCACTGTCAGCGACGTCCCAGTGTGCTTTACCAGCAGAACTAATGCACAAGCAATAACATCTGTTCTGCTTTGATGTTGATATGACTCTGATGACACCGTGAGTGCTAAGAGACAAGCGGAGTCATAGGCCATGCGTGACTGACACGTCTCTGCGGCGAGCCAAGAAAGACAGCAGAAGCAGGCAAACATTATGAAAGAGCTGGCAGTGAAAAGTAGGCCACACATTCCTGATCTGATAGACAACACATGGCACAGGGCCAAAGTTTAACACCAGGTTAAGACTAAAATGCATCGGTCGCTCCGTTCACCTTTTGGGGTTCGGGTTGCTGTTTACTTTCACTGATGTTGTTGTCATAGGAACGTTGGTAACACTTTTCAGTGGTGATGTTCAGGTGGGTGTAAATGGTGCCAATTCAGCTGGTCTGAAGAGTATATGTCCATGTCACTACGAGTAAGATTATTTGAACATGTTACGGACGCAGTGATATATGTGATATTTTATGACCTGGCGAAATCCAAAGCAATCTTATGAAATTCTGCACTAGAAGGGGAAGACATTACTTTCTCTCTTTTCTAGAGAAGGTTTCTAGAGAAAGTAAGATAATGTCATGTTTTCAGACAGAAATCCAAAGTGTAGTAGTCCTAAGATGAGTGAAATTAAATGGAAACTGAATCATAGGCAATGCAAAAGTTTGGACACCCTCTCTTTTGTGTGGATTTCAAAACCTGTAGTCACTTAATGTTGATTGATTACAACACAAAATTTATTTAAGTGACACAGTCAACCTTAACAATCCTAACACAGGTGCAATGGATATTTAAGAGTTACGACAGGGTTGGATTTTTCAGCAGGATAATGACCCAAAGAACAGTTCCAGATCTACCAAGGAATTCATCCTCAGACATCTAGCATGATCTTGAATGGCCATCCCAGTCCCCAGAATTGAACATCATTGAAAATCTATGGATTGATTTGAAAAGGGCCGTTTATGCTCGGTACTCATCAAACCTGACTGAACTGCAGAAGTTTTGCAAGGAAAAATGGCCCAAAATGCCTTTAGCAAGAGTTCAGGGACTTATCCTTGACTGTAAGATAAGTCTACAGGTTGTTATTTCAGCAAAAGGTGGCTGTACAAAAGATTGATGTCATTATTCTGTTGGGGTGCCCAAATTTTTGCAGTTGTCTGTTTTTGTTATGACTTAAATTGCATTGCATCTGTTGATTAAATAAATGTTATGTCAGTAACTGACATGTTGCTTTTGCCCTAGGGTATAAAATATACTCAAATGAAATTGTGGATTTTAAAGGCCAGCAGGCTAAGGTTTGCATTTATAAAAATGATCAGGGGTGGCCAAACTTTTGCATGATACTGTATAAAGTTACTATTTTGCTTTTTTTTTCTTTTGTCTTGTTTTCTATGTGCTATGGATTTAATGTTTTTGTTACATTTACAACTTTCAAGATGGCAGGAATTTGAACATGTGCTCTTAATTAAAATTAAGTAAAAAAAAAAATGATTGGGAACTTGTAAGCTGCTCGGCTCATAGGTTTCTCTCACACTGTATGAGTCACGAACATATAAAAATAAATGATTTCCACTCAATCACTACTGGCAGCAAACAAAAACATAAACACACACACACACACACACACACACACACACACACACACACACACACACACACACGCACGCACGCACACATACACACACACGAGCATGTATAGCAGCAAAAATCGCACTGTGTATGCCCGCAATTACAGTGTCACAGTATGTAGATTGAACAGTAAAACTGTAAGATGAAGATATGA
>NC_079439.1:48596681-48609181 GCF_903798145.1 Danio aesculapii
TGATTACTGGTATTTTACTGGATTTTATAAAAATATATATATATTATATAAGAGAATTATTCAATAAAAGAAAGTTGGCCGTAGAAAAGAATAGTTCATCGATAAAGTCCAGAAATCAGTTTAAACTTTCACGAAGGTTTAAAATAAAATCAGTTGCTGTGTTTGACTTGATTTTGCAATCATACTGAAAAATGTTAAATAAATACATTCATCAGCTAATGCTTCGATCAGCCTCCGAATCTAAAGAGTTATTATTATCAGTATCAGTCAAAAAATCCTTATCGTTGCATCCTTAGATAAAAAAAAAAAAAAAAAAAAAAAAACATTGCAGGTTTAGGGCATCAAAATCTTTAGCAATCTTTACCAGTTAAGTATTAATTTAATTAAGCAAATGTCTTCAGCATATTTTTCCATTTAACATTAGCGCATGAATCCTATGTAATCTACTATATATATTACCTTTTAGATGTCACAAAAAGTATTTTGGAAGCACTTTTTTAGTCACAAAAAAATAGCTTTCAAGCTAATGTGGTGTCATAGGACATTTTCAGTAGCACACAGGTAAAGCATGTTAAATATTGGGATCAACTGTACAGATGCTGAGCTTCACCCACATTGTGTGATGATCAGTTCCAGAAGTGCCAATGCAAATGTCATATTATGTCGTACTATGTAACTGTCATATACAAGGGTCTGGAGAGCAATAGATGACCATCGTTTGACCATCGAGTATTGTAACAAAGTAGCCTTCAGTCAGGGAAAGAATATGACAGTGCGTTCCATCTAGCTTTCCATAAACCCATGGCACAAGATGATCACAGAAGTACAGTAGACCAACGGCGAGCTTTGCCAAAAGGTGTGTTCCTTCTAACTAAATCAGACAATCATTTGCTGCATTATGCTGTCGACTCTAAATATGTTGTACAATTATTTGTGAAACTGAAATCACAATAGGTGAAGATTTACAAACAAATTTTGAGAAGAGCACATGATATGACTGATCGCGGCTGGACTCTCATCTGTAATCCAATCAGATTGATTCAAGCCTATAATGAATAGACTGATTTCACCCTACCACCCTATCTTCATTTTGGAAGAATCCACCCTTCCACCCGTTTACCAGGGGGAGCTCTCAAGACCTACCTGATCTTGGACCATCTTATTTGCTTATTGACCAAGTGGAAGCCCTGGGCACAATTATCTCCAAGCTTAGAGTTTTCTACCGGAACAACATGGCAAACCTGTTAATAGTATCAAGCAGTATCTAAGTGTGAACTCTTGAACATGGCAAATTTTAGTAAACTGAATACTCTCTACATTTTTTTTCCATTTGGTAAAAGCGTGCCGATGGCTGTTTGGAGTAATTTGTGATATAAACAAAATGATGTATGGAAATGGCTCAAGGGCAAAATTATGTTACGATCCATCAAAAATCTGACGATTCCCTTTTGTCACTTGTGATGTCATCACAAATACCAGCTTATCGATAAAGACTAGCTCCTTGGAAAACTTGTAGACGGAAAATGTTACAAATGTTTTTTTCTAGCACATTCATTTGTCGATAACAAGCAGAGGAAAAATGATGCACAGGTAATAATAACAAAGAAGATTTAGGAGCTTGTGCTGTGGTGTAAGAGTGTTTAGTAGTCATCATACACTGAAAAAAAATTAAAGATGATTCCTTTACGAATTTGTTCGTTGTTTTGTTTTGTTGAACATATTTTGGTGTTTGTGGAATTACTAATGTGAAGTTGATGCATGGTTTTGCAATCTGGCTAAACAAATTTGATAATAAAATGTTAAAAATCAGATCAAATCTCTACTGTCCTATACCCCCCCCCCCCAAAAAAAAAAAAAAAACTATAAAAAAAATAATAATAATAAAAATCAGATAAAACTGTCTACATGGGATGGATCAGTCTAATGAATTTTTCACATTGCAATGTGTCTCTATGAACTATATCTAAATTTAGTTTCCCACAAGTCATCTGGCCCCCCTGGAAAACAGTTTTCACTCATTTCATCCCAATCCCCCAGCTGAATGTTTAGTTTGTCAAGTAATAAAGCTGTAACACACCCTGGCAGAATCAACATCTTACAGCGGCTGAGTGTTCAGAGGAACGAGTGTTTTCAAAACGCATATTTATCTGACTGTGCTTCTCAAACAGTCATTGAACACATCCGGCATGAAGGAGCAGATCTGCAGCATAATGTATTTGCTTACGCCTGTGTGTCCTGCCATATGAAAAGGCATGAGTAGGAGTTCTACAGTGAGGTCATTGTGTTTGGAGGCAAAGGGTGGGCTGACGGTGCAGCCCTCTGTAATAAAGTTGAGTGGTTTAGGATTAGCCCGCTGTGCGGCGAGCATGCTTGCGCACAAAGAGGAAAGCTAACATTGCACATGGCAACCCTTGCTGACCACCCACACGCACACTGTACAATACCAGCATTTAAAGCCCAGAACAGCATTTCCAGCTAAACAATACAACCATCACAGAGGATTAACCAGTGAAAGCTGGTGTTTTACATGCTAACTGCGCAAGCATGAGTTGGAAGGTGCTGATATTTATCTTTTAAACAGGGATCATTTTGAGGCCAAACATAAAGGTAAAGCTTGTAAATGCCAAACAGACAAGACGAGGCTGTAATACAAGGCTGACAATCTGTTTGTTTAGAAGTGGAGGAGCAAGTTGCACTAGATTTAATCCGATAATCGACAAGCCCACACAAAACTGCTGATGGCTATTTGAAAGAAATGACTAACAAACTACCACAGAAGGGGAACAAATACTTGAAAGGTGTGTGACTATTTGGAAGTCTGTGCAATACTTTCCAAGGGAAAGCACCTAATCTTCCCTTTCCTTTCAGTTTCTCTGACATTATCATCAGCTCATTATTTTTAATGTCCTGATTTCCTGTAAAGTGTTCATCACCATGTCAGATTCCTCTGAAATGGTTGGATAGCTTGAGGCTAATTATTCCCCGACTTGAAAAATTTTGACAAAAATTATTCACACCTGAGCTGTTTGTTCGACCTCTGTAGATGTCATCATAGGCCTTCCATTGCTGAGTGACTTGATACGCGTGGATGAAGATCACCAGTACCCCTACCAAACAAATGAGAGGAACCAGGGCTGCTGTACAGAGAGCCGCATATACATTTGGGATGAAGCACCTGCAAATAAGAAACACACAAACAAACATAAATATAAAAATAAATATATACACACTCACCAGCCACTTTATTACGTACACCCGTCCAACCGCTTGTTAACGCAAATTTCTAATCAGCCAATCACATGGCAGCAACTCAATGCATTTAGGCATGTAAACATGGTCAAGTTGATCAGCTGCAGTTCAAACCGAGCATCAGAATGGGGAGGAAAGGGGATTTAAGTGACTTTGAACATGCCAGACAGGCTGGTCTGAGTATTTCAGAAACTGCTGAACTACTGGAACTTTCACGCACCACCATCTCTAGGGTTTACAGAGAATTATCTGAAAAAGAGAAAATATCCAGTGAGCTGCAGTTCTGTGGGCGCAAATGCCTTGTTGATGCTAGAGGTCAGAGGAGAATGGCCAGACTGGTTCCAGCTGATAGAAAGACAACAGTAACTCAAATAATCACTCGTTACAACTGTGGTGTGCAGAACAGCATCTCTACAACACGTCCAACCTTGAAGCAGATGGGCTACAGCAGCAGAAGACCACACCAGGTGCCACTCCTTTCAGATAAGGACAGAAAACTGAGGCTACAATTCACACAGGCTCACCAAAATTGCACAATAGAAAATTGGAAAAACGTTGCCTGGTCTGATGAGTCTCAATTTCTGTTGCGACATTTGGATGGTAGGGTCAGAATTTAGCATCAACAACATGAAAGCATGGATACATCCTGCCTTGTATCAACGGTTCAGGCTGGTGGTGGCGTAATGGTGTGGGGGATCTTTTCTTGGCACACTTTGGGCCTATTAGTACCAATTGAACATTGTGTCAATGCCACAGCCTACCTGAGTATTGTTGCTGACCATGTCTATCCCTTTATGACCACAGTGCACCCATCTTCTGATGGCTAAATCCAGCAGGACAACACGCCATGTCATTAAGTGCGAATCATCTAAGACAGTTTTTTTGACAATGAGTTCACTGCACTCAAATGGCCTCCATAGTCACCAGATTTCAATCCAATAGAGCACCTTTGGGATGTGGTGGAATGGGAGATTTGCATCATGAATCTGCAGCCGACAAATCTGCAGCAACTGCGTGATGCTATCATGTCAATATGGACCAAAATCTCTGAGGAATATTTCCAGTGCTTTGTTGAATCTATGAATCGAAGAATTCATGGTTCTCATGGCAAAAGGGGACGAGCCCTGTAATCGTAAAGTGTATCTAATAAAGAGACTAGTGAGTGTATATATACTGTATATTGATGTTTATAGGGGTTTATATGTGAAAGTAAGTCCTTAATATGCTTCCTTCTGAAGTATTTTGACATTTACATTTCTCCTGAAAGTCTTTCTTTTTGTTTTTGTCTTACTTGTTTCTATCTATCTGAGGAATTTCTTCCAGTCAATGTTCAATGTTTTTTTGTCCTGCATGCAGTTATGAAGTCTGAGGGCTGGTATTTGTAATGGGAAAGCTTTGGGAAACTCAATCCAGCGTAATCTTGTTATGACGTGATCTGTATCAAAATAAGCAGCAGTTGCATTCTGTTCACAGGCCAGGCATCGCTCTGGTCAGACAAACAGAATGGACAAACACAGCACGTACTCATTTTATAGAGCAGAAATGGCACAATGTAGACATAATAGAATTCAAAGCATGCAAAATGTCTGTAGGAAAATAAACAGGCCATTTTTCACTAGACTTCATTTGATTAAAGTTTTGAAACCCTTGCCTGGTTTAGAATACACACTGTATACCTTCACATCTGTATTACATGTTTTATAAGCAACCAATATTACATTTTCAATTACAGTTGATGTCAAAATTATTCACCCTCCTGTGTTTTTTTTTTCTTTTCTTTTTTAGATATTTCCCAAATGATGTTTAACAGAGCAAGGAATTTTCACAGTATTTCCTATAATATTTTTCTTCTGGAGACAGTCTTATTTGTTTTATTTTGGCTAGAATAAAAGCAGTTTTTAGTTTTTTACAAACCATTTTAAGGTCATTATTACTAGCCTCCTTAAGCAATTTGTTTTGATTGTCAACAAAACAAACCATCGTTATACTATGACTTACCTAATTACCCTGACTTGCCTAATTAACCTAGTTATTATGTACTGTCATCATGGCAATCAGTTATTAGAAATGAGTTATTAAAACTCATATATGTTCTCCCCACGTTTGCGGTGGTTTCCTCCGGGTGCTCCGGTTTCCCCCACAAGTCCAAAGACATGCGGTACAGGTGAATTTGGTAAGCTAAATAGTCCATAGTGTATGTGTGCGAGTGAGAATGTATGGGTGTTTCCCAGTGATAAGTTGCAAAACATATGCTGGATAAGTTGGCAGCTCACTCTGCTGTGGCGACCCCAGAATATTAAAGGGACTAAGCTGAAAAGAAAATGAATGAATGAATAATAATAATAATAATAATAATAATAATAATAATAATAATAATAATAATAATATAAATTAAAATACGAAAACTGGGGCAACGCAGTGGCGCAGTAGGTAGTGCTGTCGCCTCACAGCAAAAAGGTCGCTTGTTTAAGCCTCGGCTGGGTCAGTTGGTGTTTCTGTATGGAGCTTGCACTTTCACCCTGCGTTTACGTGGGTTTCCGCCGGGTGCTCCGGTTTCCCCCACAGTCCAAAGACATGTGGTACAGGTGAATTGGGTAGGCTAAATTGTCCGTAGTGTATGAGTGTGAGTGAGTTAGTGTGTATGGATGTTTCCCAGAGATGGGTTGTGGCTGGACGGGCATCCGCTGCGTAAAACATGTGCTGGACAAGTTGGCGGTTCATTCCGCTGTGGCGACCCCGGATTAATAAAGGGACTTAGCCGAAAAGAAAATGAATGAATGAATGAAAATACGAAAACTATCAAAGAGTAAACCTTACAAAAATAAAAACAACATAAAAATGCATCCAAAGTAATGCTAATGCTGGAAACATTAATGTGACCAATTTACTTTTCTACATAAGGTGAGGTTTAAAATGTGTTTAAATCTGACATTTAACTAATATGCTTTTAATTCTACAACCATGCAGTTCCTCTGAGCCAGTGAAGCTGTATGGTACGGGAAAAGGCGAGAACTGCTGTGGCCTGTGAGGTGAGATGACATCATTTGTTTGTTCATGGAAAGGGAGATGTTTGGCTTTCATGAGTCAACTGGGAGTTGACTTGTGAAGAGCTGCTTTGAAACAGGGCGGAGAGGAGTGTCTTTAGTCTTCTGTTATCACTACAGGCTTGGCTGGAGCGAAACTGAACGTATGCGCAGTCACAGCTTGCGACCTCATAAACACTGAAGGGCTAAAAATAGCAGCTTTTGCCAAATTACCCTTAAAAGACCCCGACCACACACAATCAATGTAAACAGTGTGTGTGTGTGTGGCTGAGAAAACTGCTTAAGTCATTAAAACAAGAAATTAGAAACTATGAGACTGAAAAAATAATAATAAAGGGATCATTTACCTTACACTTGTGGGTACATAATAAAGAAAATCAAAAATAAATAAATCAAATCTTGTCAGGAAGAAAACTTCTACACGGTACTTGAGTATAGTACACTGACAAATTTAAAGTTACCTGAATATAATACTTCCTCTTTTCTGAGATATTTAGGGATGTTCTAATGTGGAATGAAGTGAAAGTATGTACATTTCACTGACAGAGGAACATTGTCAACAATAACAAAGACTTGGCAAGTTGACAATTTAAATGAGAGTGAAATCATTAGCTCATACATGTCAACCCTCCCGTTTTTGCCATGATTCTCCCGTATTTTACCAGTCTATCCTGCTATCATGCCGTTTAAGTAGTCCTGCATTTCTCCCGTATTTTCATTTTTCTATGACAATCGAAAAGAGCATCAAGGAGCCGATCTCAAATGTGATATAATTGTAAGAGCTGTTCAAGAATTATGCTTTCACTTTATTTTAGCACGTTGAAATTAATATTAAAACAGCAGCGTTCACTTTATTTCCATTAAAGCTATGCGTCTTTATGCGCTGTGTAAAACATACGCTGAATAAGTTGGCGGTTCATTCCGCTGTGGTGACCCCAGAATAATAAAGGGACTAAGCTGAAAATAAAATTAACGAATGAAGGAATTTGTCTTAAATTCAGAAAATAATAAAAAATAATTCAGTTCCGGTAGTAATCAAATGCTTTCATCATAGATCTGTGGATTCTTAAAGAGACACCTCTGTCATCAAACAAAACGGAAGATAAACGGAAGTTTCTCTAAATAACTATAGTAACTTTAAACAGTATTTATATACAGTGAATAAAAAGTGAATGAGATTTTATAACTTGATTTAATTTCTGTAGGGGCTGTTGATTTTAATAGGCTAAACCTTTTATTTTATTTTCAATAATTTCTAATATATACTATGTAGCCTATTATATCATTTGAAGCTACTTTCCTTCCACTCCACCATATAAATTTGAAGTCAGAATTATTAGCCCCCTGGAATTATTATTAACGGGGGGTTATTATTTCTAATAACTGATTTATTTTATCTTTTCCATGATGACTAAATAATATATGACTAGATATTTTAAAGACACTTCTATACAGCTTAAAGTGACATTTAAAGGCTTAACTAGGTTAATTAGGTTAACTAGGCAGGTTAGGGTAATTAGGTAAGTTACTGTATAATGATGGTTTATTCTGTAGACTATTGAAAACAAATATAGCTTAAAGGGGCTAATAATTTTGACCTTAAAATGTTTTAAAAAATAAAAATTAAAACTGCTTTTATTCTAGCTGAAATAAAATAAGACTTTCTCCAGAAAAAAAAAAAAAAATTATCAGCCATACTGTGAAGGCAACACAGTGGCGCAGTAGGTAGTGCTGTCGCCTAACAGCAAGAAGGTTGCTGGTTGGAGGCTCGGCTGGGTCAGTTGGCTTTTCTGTGTGGAGTTTGCTTGTTATCCCTGTGTTAGCGTGGGTTTCCTCAGGGTGCTCCGGTTTCCAGTCCAAAGACATGCAGTACAGGTGAATTGGGTAGGCTAAAGTTATCCATAGTGTATGTATGTGTGTGAATGAGTGTGTATGTGTTTCCCAGTGATGGGCTTGGAAGGGCATTCGCTGCGTAAAGCATATGCTGGATAAGTTGGCGGTTCATTACGCTGTTGCGACCCCAGATTATTAAAGGGACTAAGCCTGAAAGAAAATGAATGAATGAATGATACTGTGAAAATTTCCTTGCTCTGTTAAACAACATTTGGGAAAAAATTGAAAAAGAAAATTTAAATTTTTTTAAATCTATTTAATTAAACTGGTCATTTTGAGAGTTGTGGGTAGGTTATTTTTTTTTATTTTTTAGAGGAGGGGTGGGGGAGGTGGGATATCCTGTATTTTTACATCCCAATGTTGACAGGTATGCATTAGCTGCATTTTCACTGTCACACCTAAAACAGGCATGCCAATGGATTTCTCGTCCATTTGCGTTTCTACAGTAAATTCTGAGGCCAGATTTGGTCCTGTCAGGGCTTGCTTGGGGTCAATGTCTGGCCTTTTCAGCCCACCAAATACCTAGGGCCAAAGTGGGCTAGCTTGGGCTTTGGAGTATGGTGAAAGCAAAGACAAAGTTTGGCTGAGTCAAGTAAAAATGTTTGCGGCAAGATGCCCATTTAGTTTTGCAACCACACAAATGTTACATATGGTGCTAGTCACTTAAAAATTCCAGGATTCTCATGAGCATTTGGACAGATAAATGTTTAATAGTGTCTGCCCAAACAAGGATGTTATAAAATACATTGATTCCGAGCTTTGTAAGCTTCAGATTCAATGCACAAAAAAAAGTTTTAAAAGTTGCACAGCATGAAGATACTCAACAGTCAGAGCTGTCCTCACAAAATAAATAATTAAATATATAATATAAAATATATAATATATACATTTCCGCATTATGGAGAGGGACCACTGTTTATATCTATCCATAATGCGGTTCAGCGTTCACAGTCTTGCGGATTTTTTTGTGAAATTTGACATCCTTTTTTTTTAAACATCACATTGTGTTCTGCGTCCTGATTGGCACATTGTGTTCTGCGTCCTGATTGGCTGTAGACCATTGTCAACCAATCTCCTTCAAGCAGCATCTACTGTACAAAGTTGTACAAGTCCTGTACAAAAAAGTTGGACTTCTGGTCTAGTTTTGCAGCCTTAAAACATCTTTAAAAATTGTAACAAATAAAGTGGACTACGTGGATTTCACCTATAGTTTTTAGAACGTAACTCCAGCAATTAACGAGGGACCACTGTGTATATATATATATATATATATATATATATATATATATATATATATATATATATATATATATATATATATATATATATATATATATATATATATATATATATATATATATATATATATATATATATATATATGTGTACCGCATGTCTTTGGACTGTGTGGGAAACCGGAGCACCTGGAGAAAACCCACACAAACACGAGGAGAACATGCAAACTCCACACAGAAATGCCAACTTACCCAGCCAAGGCTCAAACCAGCGACCTTCTTGCTGTGAGGCGATCGTGCTCCCCACTGTGCCACCAATATAACAATGGCGCCATGCCATTATTATTATTATTTTATATTATTTTCTTAATAGCATCTATTGCCTGCAGCCGGTCCAAACAAAAGCTCTGGCTGGCACTGACGCATCTAGGAAAAAGAAGCTATTGTAGTCCTCACCTTCACCTTGCCATTTAAGCCTGATTTGTACTTCTGTGTTGAGTGATCCCTGTTCCCAGCAGTGCATACCTGCACGTAACCTGTTCAGTCTGCGCTGTTCTGCAATAACACTTCTGAAACTCTAGTAAGCAGTAGGGTCTCTGGCTTCCACTGAGTTAAGTTTCTTTGCCGATTTTTGAGCTTATGTCGAAAATGCTGTAGAAGTAGTTCAAAATTACATTTATTCAAGAAAGAAAGATGCAGGAACCAGTAAATGTTCAACAACCTAAAAATAATAATAACTAGAAAAGTAAAGTTCCTAGACAAATGTTATGGTGTCTTGAGTAAGTCTAGTCTGAAAAATTAAAGTAGTTTTAAAGTTTAAATAATTGAAGCAGCTTTTAAGAAGTTTGAAACAGTTAGCAGAGATAGAAAACTACATATATGTTAGCATGTTTTTAGTATGGATTGGTTGTTACTAGATCGGGTATGGATGCAGCCGGAAGTTAACAAAAATTATTTATATTATTTATTAAATTTCCCAGTTATTGTATTTTATTAACGTCTACCCCACGCCAACCCTAAACCAAACCGTCACAGTAATGTAAAATCAGTAGTTGTACCAATTATTACTTATGCTATCTAATATATTACCCAATAAATTGTATTTTTTAACATCTACCCCAACCCTAAACCCAACCATCACAGTACTGTAAAATGTTAATTATTGTTATACAGTGTCATAAAAAATGCTATTAAAATTTATGTGCATATTGCACTTCCGGCCAGCCACGTATCCCATCTAGACTTTACCGAATGGATTGGCATGTTTCTTGCTAGGTGGTTGATAGGGGGTTTAGAGAGGTTGCTAAGTGATTGCCAGAGTGTTCTGAATGGTTGCTAAGGCATTGCTAGGGTGTTTAGAGCTGTTGCTAAGGTTTTGCTAGCCAGTTGCTAGGGTGTTTTGAGTGGTTGCTATTCAGTTGCTAAGGCGTTGCAAGGGTGCTGTGACTAGTTGTTATGGCATTGCTAGGCGGTTGCTAAGGTGTTCTCAGTGGTTGTTAGACAGTTGCTAAGGTGTTGCTAGGCGGTTGCTAAAGTGTTCTGTGTGGTTGCTAGGCGGTTGCAAGGGTTTTGCTAGGTGGTCGCTAGGGTGTTCTAAGTGGTTGCTAAGATGTTATAGGTCATTGCTAAGGTGTTGCTAAGTGCTTGCTAGGGTGTTCTGAGTGGTTGCTAGGCAGTTGCTAAGGCATTGATAGGCGGATGCAAGGTTGTTTTAGGTGGTTGCTAAGGTGTTGCCAGGAGGTTGCTAAGACGTTGCTAGGTGATTGCTAAGGTGTTCTAAGTTGTTGCTAGGCAGTTGCTAACATAAATTAGCATGGTTCTAGTATGAATTAGCATGTTGTTAGCATGTTGCTAGTATGATTAGTATGTTTCTAGTTTGGATTACTATATTGTTAGCATGAATTGGTGTGTTGTTAGTATGTCCATTGCGAAATCAATGGCAGTTTTTTACAACACAAGTCTATGGGACAGTTGGTAGGATGCCGCAAGTGATTGCTAGAGTGTTCTAGGTGGTTACTAAGGTGTTGCTAGGTGGTTGCTAAAGTGTTCTGTGTCATTGTTATGCAGTTGCTAACATAAATTACCATGGTTATAGGATGAATTAGCATGTTTCTAGCATAAATTAGCATGTTGTTATAATGAATTTAGTATAAACTAGCATGCATTCTTAAAATAGTCTAACAAGAAGAAGAAGAAGAAGAAGACAGAAGCATAATACGTTTATGTAGTATAACAGTATATTGGCTTTCTCAAGCCACCCTAATAAAATAAAAAACACAAGTATCCATTTGTTAAACACTCACGCCACCGACCTCACTCTGCTCTCACACCTCTTAGCCCCGCCCACACTCATCACCACTACCAAACTAACCAGACAGATGTTGAGCTCTGCATCATCGCACACTGTACAGTACATTTTTAAGAAGTGTCTGTGCCAGGCAATGGCGATGGGTGTGTGCCTGTGTGGACCTACAGTTCCACGTGCACACAACACACTCTCTGTTCTGTAGCAAGCAATAATGCATAACTATAATCTGGCCAATGGCTCCTAATAGAGAAATAAATTATTAAAATTATTAAATGTAAAAAAACAAAGAGTTCCCCTTAGTGGAGAAATATAGTGTTAGGTCAGTGTACAAACAATGGAGGTTTTTAGCGGGTTAACAAAAAGACAGCTGTACAAACATGAGGTGTGTGTGTGCGTGTTTAAGAATGTGACAGTGCATATTGACAAACTCACAGGTCTCCTTGCACCAGGCCATACACACTATGAATGCTCCATCCAAATCCCCCCAGCAGGACCACAACCAGAACAATGATGACCAGAGCAGGAAGACCCCAGCTGAGCAGGAAATAGAGCAGATACCGTCTCTCCGTGTGCTCATCATTCATCACCAATATCTGCCAGAAGTTTATGGCCTGCAAGAGAGAACAGCAATGATTCTGAATAAATAATCAAAAAAAATAGATGATGATTAATTAATGTTTTCATATAGCAAAAAAACACAAAGTCAACAAAACAAAAACATCTGATGGCAGTGACCTTCATTTCTTTAACACAGCAACATCAACGCTATCT